>NW_011501433.1:24504-36108 GCF_000495115.2 Populus euphratica | reverse complement strand
TACTATTGTTGTTGTTGTTATTGTTGTTTTATAATTGTTGTTTATAATTTGTACAATTAACCTCCCTGTGGTTCGACCCCGGTCTTGCCGGGTTATTTATTACTTCGACACTCTTACACTTGGGAGAAGACATCAACCTTTTAGTCGTGTCATAGGACAAATAAAGCTTCCATATTTAAGTGTAACATCCCTCAACATCTATAAGAATGTGACTGAGATAATAGATAACTTGGTCATATTTAACTTCATTTTAGTTGTTCAATATCAAAACTAATCTCTCATAAGTGTAAGGTTAATTTCATTTTGTCAATTTTCCCTGTACTTGTTATTCTATAATTGGTTCTTAAAGTAGAATAGGGTTGGCATTCGTTATTAAAAGGTAGCCTTTGAAGCATTATTTTACCTGATCAAAAGTTAGGATATCTATAGATAAGGTTGTTAGGGCATGTAATTAACCCAAGGCTATTTATACACTTATAAAGTATACGTGAGATTGTGTTCCCACTATGTTTTCTAAATAAGAATTTGATATGTACTATATCATTATAAACTCCCATACATTTCTCTTAAGTGTTTGATTTTGAAAGATATTGTGATACTTGCCCTTAAGTATCTGTGTTGGAGATCATTTTTACCTCAACTCATTTTGAATTTGATTGAGTTGATTGACCATGACTTATATAGTTCTATTGACCACCAAAATGTTATTATGGTAGGTAATGTTTGTTGTATTTTCCATACATAATTAGATGGCTATTAAATTAATATTAGATAAATTTATTTGTTGATAAAAGGATTGTCCTTCAAGAGGAACTATTGGTGGCTGATTGGAATTTTGAGCTCCTAACTACACCAAAAGTCTTTTAAAAAATAGATTATGCATGATGTTAGGATAAAGGTTCAGGAATGCCACTGAATCTTTCAAAAGATAATGATGGTAAGAATATTATTAATCTATCTATGTGTAATTCTTTATTACTTAATAAAGTTAGACAATGAAGAACCATTACATGGTACTTCTAATTATGACTACTTAATTCCCCCTTGTACTAGTGATTGATTGAAAAGTCCTTCATGACTATATAATTGGCCTTTATTAGTTATATATATTAATTATTCACTGGTCGGATTTAACAAGATTGCTTTTTAGATGGCATGATTACTAACCTATTATTATATTAACATTATGCTAATTTGTTGGTGGTTGATAGTTTAATTTGTTATGATAATAAATAGATTTCATGGAACATGTCAATCTATTAATCAATTAGATAATTCAAGATATATTATGCTATTTATTAGTCATTGAAAAACTACAATTAGAAACTAATTCCCGAGCAACAACAAATAGTAGCCTCGTAAATCAAACAAAATATTACAAGCATTGTTTGACTTTGACAAATTAAAATCAAAAGAAAATGTGTAGAAACTATTTTGAAAAAAAAATTAGGAAAGAAATAAAGTGGTAAAGATAAAAGCTATAAATGAAAGAAAACAAATAAAAATAATAATTAAAGGATAAAATACAAAGAGAAAGGTATATTGTAAAAACAAAATTGTGTGTTTAAAGTTATGTTAGTGTATATTCCATGCAACTAATTAAGTGGTTACATCTAGCTCTAATATTATTCAGGAAAAACATATATTTTATTAGTAAAAGCAATTTTTATCTTTATTGATCATGTAAGTTAGATTAATGAGTCTAGAATAAACATAAACTTTATAGGACAAAAATATTTTGCAAAGAAAATTATAAAGTGGTTATAATTACAAGAATTCTTATTATATCAAAGTATTATTCCTAAATATTTCTTATCAATTATCTATTAAGATTGGATATTAATTAGAAATATTGAGACTAATACGTATGTTCTTTCTTTTATGAAATGTAGAAACTATTATTATAAACTAAGATATAAGAAATACCTAAAACTAATATATATAGATGCTTGTTAAATAATAAGCACACTAAATTGACTCACATGAGAATTTTATATAAAGACACTACTTGTGTCTATAGAAAAACTCACATGGTAGTTATGAAAGTCATCACTAAAATTGAGATTACCAAGTTAATCTTATATAGAGAATACTATATTTTGATATTTACCACATGTTGTCTTAATCAAATGTAATAGATGAGAACATATCAGGTATAACATAAATTTTATGAAGGTATTTGAGTGATCAAGAGAGGTTCTATCATTCTAAGTGAATTAAAAAAAATATTCCATATATTCTTAAATAGTATTAATTATGAAATTCTTGTAAATGGTTGAATGAAAATTAAAAAAGCTTCTAATCTTATTCAACAAAACCAATGATTGTGGTGTTTTAGAACCAACAAGATTTGATAGAGTAAACGCTCTTTATGCTAAAATATGTAAATGGAAATATTATAGATAAATGGATAATAGTTATACTAATAAACTAGTCATTAAAAGACTAAGTTAAACTAAATATTATTTTTTTAATATTTCAAAGATTATGACATGTTGTTATATATTGCACTTGGTATTCAAATATAATCAATAAAATTGTTGATTTTAGAATAAATTCTATTATTTAATTTATTTAATCCTATTTTCATTAGAATTATAATTTATATTTGAGCAAATATATTGAAAATCTAATACATCACACATAATTGAAATTATTGGTAAGAAAGAAAACTAATACAACTAATCATATATTACTTGATTGTAAATGAGTTTTAAAAATTAAGGACTATAATGTAATTTTTGACATAGAAAAAACAAGTAAGAATTTGATTATATAAATTTATAATAACTATCCTGAATAAGATATATGATATTTTTCAGAGAAAAAAGTGATATTTTATTATTAATAGGGATATTAAAATTTAGCTATAAATGTTATGCCTATATTTTTCAGATAAGTTCAAATTAATATAGAAAGTATATCAAAGAAGATATGAGAACAAAGAACAAAAAGAAAAGAAAAAATCTAGTTCTCAAGGCATATCAATCCCTCTCACATAAAATGATTTAATAGATTTCTAATCTAATAATTCGTGTGGGTTACTATTAGGGGTATATAATTATACAACTTGTAATTTAAGATAACCTAACTTTAAAGAGTTGATAAAACCTTAGAAGAAAGAATTAATCTTCAGGTCATCTTAGCACAAATCTTAAACAACCTTATATTTTCTAACAAGATTTATGAGATTCCTAAAAAAAATTTAAAACACTATTTTCATTATGTTCATGTCTTTTAGAAACCCAATAGGTTAACCATCAATTCTAGCAAAATAAATGACTTTTTTATATTGTTACAAAGATAAAATTATAGAAGTACTATAATTACTAACCCTATACAGATTATTTGTAGTAGATTAAGAGCTCATAACATGAATCTTAATACAATTTTGTATCCTTATTGGCTTGTCTCTTTTATGGCAATTATATGTTTTTTTTGTAACTATTTTTTTTTGTGTGTGCAATATGCCACATACTTTTATATAGAGTGTGACTTGGTCTATAGTCATTCATATAAACTCTTATCCTTGTGATTGATTTCCTTTTCACATCTTTTAACTCTTTCAGAAAATCATGACTCCTAGTTATTTTGGTCAATCACTTTCTATCTTTCTTAAACAATTTGAACTCTTTCTAAACCTAATTGATTTTACAATTAACGATCGATTTTAGTTTTCTTTTTCTTGTTTCATGGTATATAACAATTATTTTTACTTAGTTGACAAATATATATTTATTTTTTTGTAGATAAAATGAGGATGATGAATCTTGAACTTCCTTTCAACAGCTCATAACATCTCATGATATCCTTTTAGGATATTACCTAATACATTTAAAAGAGTTGGGGTGCTAGTAAACGAGGTGAATTTTTTTCCATTACCCCCTATATTTTTTTTATTTGTATACTTCAACATTTACTTGATTTTGAATGTTTTCATAAATTATTTTAGTTTTATTTCTATAAAGTTTTCGCAGTCTCAAATAAATTTTCTGGTATTTAGTTTGTGCTTGCTTTATAAATATCTATTTTTGCTATCATATAATTAATAAAAATAATTTTAGAAAATAAAGTTCATAAATCTAGTGGAGTCTATAACCTAGATTATAAATTTCACAAGTTAAGTCATGAAAGTTAGGTCAACTCAATATGCCGACATCTGAATATTAAAAAAAAAATCATCTTGATTTTTTTTAAAAAACCAAACTATACCTTTTATAATTTATTCAGGATGTCTTTTAACTCACCATGTTGACTCGTTTATATCAAAACTATTTTTACACGATTTAATTTTAAACTTAAGTTTAGAAAATTTCAAGTTCAACTTATTAAATCATGTTTAATAATAATGTCAAATTATTTTTTATGACTTAAATATTTTTTTCACATTAAATTTTTTTTATTAAGAGAAGAATAGAACAATTCATTATATTAATATGCTTCTTTTCTTTATGTTTTTCAGGCCTGTCACCGTTGTCATGTGCTTGAATTCTTCTGTTTATACCAGCACACGAAATATTTTTTTTTAATTTATCAGACTTTTCTGTCTTTTTTTTCCTCTCTTTGTTCCCTTTTTACTCTTGTTTTCCTTGTCTTTTTATTTTTTTTTTCTTATCTTTTACTAACGAAAAATGTACAAAAAAGTAGGAAACATTTGAAAATTGAGTGAAATTTAAAATTTGAGTTTTGGGAAGCGTGCGCAAATATATATTTAGAAATTCTTTCATTTGTTAAAAAAAAATAAAAATAGTAACGACTCATGTATGATGGCAAAGCAGAGGTTGTGGATTTTTAGAAGAAATTAACTCGACAATAAAAGAAGATGAGACCACCCTTAATGAATGCATTTAATCAAGCATCAATATCAGTTTTACCAGCAAGTATGTCGAAAGATCCCAAGAACTATTTTTTACTTGGGATTATGATATGATGTATGGTTTCAGATAGAAAGATCTAAACTCATGGGGAGCCCTCGCCAGTAAAATCAGACTGCTGAGGCTTACAAACAGCTGACGCATCGTATGGCTCCTGACGTGAAATGTTTGCGATCCGACCCCGATGGTTAAAATTACCGACAGAACTTTGTGTCTTAGCGCTGCGGACAAAAACAAATCGCACATTGAGGAATTAGGTCTTTATTAGATTAGTACTGTATCAAAAGGTTGGAGTGGTTTGTTGTCTTATTATCCTGAATAGAAGGAAAAGCACTACGTAGTTGCATCCACGAAAACAGCAGTTTGGAAACTTTCGTCGTCATCACATGTGAATTCCACATGACATAACAATACATGAACTCCCACTTGGTGTCTCAACCACCTGCCAGTGTCTCAGGAAGCGGATATAAGGGCCAGGTCGCGTTACTTAGCCCCTTTGTTGTGCCGGTGGAGTCGTCCCTATCGGTGTCGGTTAGAGCCACACCTGATAGGCCTATTTGGCAGTCACTGTGTCGTTGCACCCACTGTTCATTCCCATCATGCATCCATATCATTCCAACCAAGAGTGGGGTAAATCAAAGCCTTGCCGGCATGTTTACACTATGTGGGGTGATCCCAGAAGGATAGCGTCCTATACATGAGGGACTAATTATCCTAGGAAGGCCCCATATAGGGCGGAGGTAAATTAGCTCAGAGGAAAACAAAGGGTGGGTTTCCCCATCTGTAGGTGGTCGGCTTAGGCCAGTGCGAAGGGAGACAACAAAACGAAAACCCTTCTATTTCTCATTTCTTTTCAAATGTCGGTCTTTGTTGCTATTACATTAATTGGTGTCTCTCTTCTTGTCGGTAAATGGACACTTCTTTCATTTTCTTTCTTTTTATATGTCTCATAACTCGTAATTGTTCATGTTTTCCATTTGCAAATGTTTGGATTTTCAATCTTTGAATTTTGTTGTCTTAGAATTCCTCTCATCTATGTTTTAATGTTTGTATCTCAGTAACAATTGAAGGATACCTTGCTATCTCGTTTATGTCAGTATATTGGTCTCTCTTAGTATTTATATATATTTCAAGTCGCAAAATAAAACACGTGGGGGTGGAGGGACGAGAGAACTAATCAAAGATTACAACCTAGGCTCATGGTGCGATAATATTTGCTAGTAAACAAAATCACAATACATGGTAAAGTTTTTGAGTTAAAAGAAGCGTGGAATTCATTAGGATTAATTACGCTGTTAAATATTAAGATTTAGAAATCAAGTAGAAATTTTATAGAAATGAACACCTAAATTAAACTAAATTGTTTGACAAAAATAAATTAAAATAAATAAAGAATGCAGCTTAAGGTTGTAGAGAAATAATAAAAATAAATATAGGACTTTTGATATTACATAGTTAATCCTACACAATTTATATTATCAAATTCCATGTTGATAATCCCTAATTATTCTATATTTTCTCTCAAACAACATTAAAAATATCTCAAATAAATAATTCAACATATCTCCATGCAAATTAAATTATTTGAAGATTTATTAAGTTCTTTCATTTATTTTTCAATCTAAAAACATATTAATAATAGTAAAGTATCTCTAACTTTTGCTCAATTAATGGTATTTTATCCTAAATTAAAGCTTCTATCATAAGTTAACTCTCAATCTCGTTACGATTAATTAGATCAAACAATAATTTGGTAAAAAATTATAAGCAATAGGAACAAAGATAAATACTTGACATAAAAAATTGAAAATAAAATAACTTGAAATTTAAATTCCGTAATCAAAACTATACTACATTAAAACTCTAAAAAGATAACTTTAGTTTATAATGAATCTAAAATAAATCATCTTTTTAATAGAATACATCAAAGGAAAATTTAGAAGAAGAATAAAATTTGTTTGCTTGGAATAAGTTACCTCTCAATCTCATTATGATTAATTAGATCAAATAATAATTTGCTAAAAAATTATAAGTGATAGGAACAAAGATAAACACTCAACATAAAAAAAATTAAAAATAAAATAAATTAGATTTTAAGTTGTGTAATCAAAACTAGATTGCATTAAAACTCTAAAAAATTAACTTTAGTTTATAATGAATTTGAAATAAATCATGTTTTTAATAGAAGACATTAAAGAAAAATTAAAAAGAAGAATAAAATTTGTTTGATTGGAATTGGTTGACCACGCACTCCAAGGCAACATTTTGTTCCACCTTTTAATCCTTGTCTTTTTGTTTAATTTCTTTTTTTCAACATTTTGTTCCACCTTTTAATCCTTGTTTTTTTGTTTAATTTCTTTTTTTTTCTTCTTTAGTCATTGTCTCATCCCTTAATCTCTTATTCTTTTTTTGGTCTAAAATATCTAAAAACATAAAAGAAGAAAACAAATATGCTCTCTCATTTTTACATTGATTAATTTATCCCTTATATATAACAAAGGAACCCTATATAGAAAAATAGACTAATTAGAATCCCTATAATTAGGACCCTATATTAGAAAAGTAGACTAATTAAAAACCCTATAATTAGGCTCTACATTACTTCATAATTATGTGCTATTTACAACTTATAACACCTCCCATCAAGCTGGAGTATAAATATTTATCATGTCGAGCTTGTTATAAAGATAATCAACTCAAACCCCATTTAGAGTTTTTCGTGAAAATATCCCTCAATTGTTCTCTAGTCTTCACATATATTGTGAAAATTAAACCTTGTTGTATTTTCTCATGGATGAAATGGCAATCAATTTCAATGTGCTTAGTTTATTCAGGAAAAATAGGATTAGATACAATATGAAGAACAACTTGGTTATCACACCACAATTGTATTGGTACTAAAGCTTTGAGGCCTACTTTAGTGAAGCGCTGATATATTCATATTATTTAACACACAGACTATGTCATGACTTTATATTCTGATTATACAGTTGATCATGACATAACATTTTGCTTCTTATTTTTCTACGAAACCAAATTGCCTATAACAAAGACACAATAAACTAATATGGATCTTCTATCTACCTTGGAACCTGTCCAATCTGAATCTAAAAAACATTCAATATGAGTGTGTCCATGATTTTCATACAAGATACCACGTCCAGGTGCTTCTTTTAAGGAACACAAAATCTGTTCTAAAGTTGTCCAATGGTGAACTGTTGGGGATGACATAAACTAACTTACAACACTAATAGAATATACAATATCTGGACAAGTCATTGTAAGATAATTCAACATCCCAATCAGTCTTCTATATTTCTCTAGATCTTCATATAATTCACCATCTTTTGTAAATTGTGAATTAAAAATCATTGAGACACTACATGGCTTTGCCCCCAATATTCTTGTCTTGATTAATAAGTCAAGCACATATTTCCTCTAAGATAGGAAGATACCTCTTTTGCTGCAATTTACTTGAACACCCAAGAAATGCTTTAGCATCCCTAAATCTTTCCTATGAAACTAAGTGTGAAGAAAGAACTTAAAAAATAAGATTCCTATAATATCACTTCCAATAATGACAATGTTATCTACACATATAACTAAAAGAATGATACTACCTTCAAATTGTTTGTAGAAAACAAAATGGTCACACTTACTTTTTGTTATGCCAAACTTTTCAACTACCTTACTAAATTTTCCAAACCAAGCACAATTTTGTTTCAAATCATATAGAGATTTGTGAAGATGACAAATTTTCCTGTACTCCCCCTTAGCAATAAATCCAGGAGGTTACTCTATATAAACTTCTTCCTGAAGATCACCATAAAGAAAAGCATTATTGATATCCAACTGATGCAAAGGCCAACTATGAGTAGTATCCATATAAATAAATAACATGACAGATGTTAATTTAGAAATAAGAGAAAAGGTGTCAGAATAATCCACTTCATAGGTTTGAGCATATTCTTTAGCAATAAGTCAGGCTTTCAGTCGAGCTACTAACCTATCAGGATTTACCTTAACTATGAACACCCACTTATATCCAATAGCTTGTTTTCCTGGAGGTAATTTGACCAAGTTCTAGGTACCATTGTCATATAAAGCATTCATTTCCTCTATCATTGCATTATACTAGTCTGGATGAGATATGACTTCATGAATAGTTTTGGGAATAAACATGGAATTAAGAGAGATAATAAAAGAACAAGAAAAGGTTAATAAATAGTGATAAGAAACAAAGGAAAAAATTAGATAAGTACATTGATGTTTACCTTTGTGTAAAGCAATAGGAAGAGCATCACTTGAGGTTGGATTTGATGATAAATGAGTTGGTGTAGGACATGTAGTAAAAGGGATTTATCATCTAGAGTAGACTTAAAGAATGGAAAGCTTAGTAGGATCCGATTCGAACATAGGTTCAAAGGATGCGATAGTATACACTAATAAGTCATCATCCTCCCCTCCAAGAGTAGGAGTGGAATATTAAAAATATGGTGTAGCTTCCAAGAAAGTAACATTAGCCAAGATAAGATATTTATTAAGACTGGGACAATAGCATCGATATCTTTTTTGAACATGAGAATAATTAAGAAAAATACACTTTAAAGACTTAGAGTCTAATTTGGTGACACGTAAACGAACATCCCAGACAAAATAAGTGCTACCAAATATCCTATGTGCAATAGGAAACAATGACTTGGTTGGAAAAAGGTTATTGTAAGGTGTCTCATCATGAAGAATAGAGGAAGGCATTTGATAATCAGAAAACATGATGTTGAAACTGCATCAACCCATAAAGGTTTGGGAACATTTATGTGAAATAACAAGGTTGTTGCTATTTCAAGAAGATGTTTGTTTTTTCATTTTGCTACTCCATTCTGAGAACAAGTATCAACACATGAAGTTTAATGAAGGATGTCATTATGAATCATGTAAGTTTGAAAAGATACTAACAATATTTTTTAGCATTATCACTACATAATGTATAGACAGGAACATTAAATTGAGTTTAATCTCAACATAGAAGGCACAAAAAAAAGACAACTCAGAATGACTTTTCATTAAGTATAACCAAGTCACATGAAAGTAATCATTAATACAACTAATGAAATACTTAAATCTAGGTGAAACTATACAAAGACCCCAAACGTCAGAATGAACTAATTCAAAAGGAAACTTGCTCTCTTATTAATTCTAGAATGATAATAAAAATGATAGTGTTTGACAAACTAACACGACTCACAATCTAATAAAAACACCCTACTAAATTGTTGACAATGTTTCTTTAGCAAAGGTAGAAAAGGATGGCTCAACTAGCAATACACCTAAAAAGGGGTTGTTACACCATAATAAGCAATGGATTTAGGTATCTATGTGTAAATGATGTAAAGACCTCCAAACTTATGTCCTTTACTAATAATCTCCTTTGTCATAATATCCTGAAATAAGCAATAATCAGGAAAAAATAAGATGTAGTAGTTAAGCACACGAGTAAGCTTATAGAAATTAAATTAAAGGACAATTAAGGTAAATATAGAACAGATGATAGAGGAATCAAAGGAGTTGGGGTAATTGTTCCAAACCCAAGAACACAAGATGTTGACCCATCTACTAAAGTAACATTAGAGGGGGATATATGTGATCGAAAAGCAGGAAAAATACTATAATTACTTATCATGATCTATAGTACCAGAATCAATAACCCATTTGGAGGATGAGGAAATAAGACAAGTATTAGAGGGGGATATAATCATAAATGCCTGATAAAATTTACAAGTATTAGCATTAATCGAATAAGATAATTAATCTAATCATGTTAACAATTTATCTCATTTTGTACTTGAAGTATCAATAATTCCTTAACTAAAACATGTTTTGTAATAAAATATCTAATAATATAAGATACCTTTAATTTATGGTAAATGTTAATTTTAAATACAGTCATATCATATAAATGAAATGATTGATTGATGAGTTTAAGTACTAAAATTGAAAGGATAAAGAGACGACCAAACTTAGAAAATAGATGTTGGTGCAGTCCAAATTAGAACACTATTCGATAATTGGGTCATATCTGGAGCTATAGATCTCGGATTTAGATCTACTTTATATGGATGAAAAGATAAGACATAGGCCTACAACTTTCATGTGAAGTTCTGTTTTAAAAAGGTTGTTTTCAAGTCTAAATTGTAGCAACAATGAAGAAGTCCAAATCTATCTTGCAACCTAGATATGTTTCAATGTTTGGTTCATATCTGGAGTTTTAGAAGTCCAAATCACCTCATCTTTTTTTTCCTGAAAAACTAAGATAATTTTCTAGAACTTTTAAGGTATAAGTAGTTTTAATTCTAACATTATCAATGATGTTTTATTCAGAAAAGAAGATAAGGATTGTCACCAAGTCAAGATGTGGTCACCCATTCATCAATTATTTATCAAATCAATCGTTCCAAATTTTGGCCTATAAAAGGAGGTATTTACCATGTATTTAGGCATCTTGATTTCCAAATCAAGATCATGCTCTTACTTTCTCTTTTTGTATTGCTTATATTTTACTTTCATTAATATCAAGTTTATGTGTTTCATTTCCTTTTCTTTTCTTAACTTTTGTCTTATTTATGTACTTATTTTGTTTATTTATTTTTCTTTCTTTCATTATGTTTAGTTAAGTTTATTATGTCAAGGTAAAAATGTTACACTAATGGTGTAAGAATAAGTATAGTGTTAA
>NW_011501433.1:22859-23664 GCF_000495115.2 Populus euphratica | reverse complement strand
AATAAAAGTTTATACTATACTTGTTTGACATACCATTAGTGGAACCTCTAACCTTGACATTTGTTATTATCACTTGTTTGACCACCACCACCACCACTACTAGTATTATTATTGTTGTTGTTGTTGATGATGTTGTTGTTGTTGTTGTTACTATTGTTGTTGTTATTGTACTGTTGTTGTTGTTGCTATTGTGTTTGTTATTGTTGTTGTTTATAATTTATACAATTAACCTCCTTATGGTTCAACCCTGGTTTTTCCAAGTTATTTATTACTTCGACACTCCTACACTTGAGAGAAGACATCAATTTTTTGGTCGTGTCATGGATCATCAATCATATGATTATCCTTATTGATACTTTGTAAAAAAGATGAATGGTCTTACTCCAATCCAAATAATTAGAGCCATTAAGCTTATGTTCATTGACTTTTTACATTGCTGGGATTACATAAGATATTATTGCTGCCTTTTTATCAACCATAACTCCTAAAATTTTATTTGTAAATCTCAACAAATAAAATTATCTTTGAAAACAAGAAAACCTATTCTGGATTCCAACAGCCACATCAGGGGAGAGATTGACACAACAATGCACAAATATATGTTATACCAAAATTTATAGTACGAGGTCAAATATGAGTAACTAATGCACTGATAATTGCACGACTAAAAGATTGATGTCTTCTCCCAAGTGCAGGAGTGTCGAAGTAATAAATAACCCGGCAAGACCGAGGTCGAACCACAGGGAGGTTAATTGTACAAATTATAGACAACAATTATAAACAACAATAATAACAATAATAACAA
>NW_011501433.1:0-20901 GCF_000495115.2 Populus euphratica | reverse complement strand
ATTATAAAACATGTTAGTATCAAACATTAAAGTCCATATTAAGTTTACATTATACTTATTCTTACACCATTAGTGTAACCTTTTCACCTTGACATAATAAACTTAGCTAGACATAATGAAAGAAAGAAAAATAAATAAACAAAATAAGAACATAAATAAGATAAAAGTTAACTAAGTAAAGGAAAGGAAATGAAAGGCATAAACTTGATATTAATGAAAGCAAATCATAAACATTACAAAAAATACAAAGAAAGAAAGCAAGAGCATGATCTTGATCTAAACACCAAGATGCCTAAATGCATGGCAAATGCCTCCTTTTATAGGCCAAAATTGGGAACTATTGATTTGATGACTAATTGATGAGTGGGTGGCCAACTCTTGACTTGGTGACAATCCTTATCTTCTCTTGTCTGCCCAAAACATCAGTGATAACGTCAAAATTAGAGCCACTTGAAAACATGAAAGTTGTAGGCAATTGTCTCATATTTCTTGTATAAATTATTCAGCTCATTTCGAGTTCTATAACTCCAGATATGGCCAAAATACTAAACAGTGCTCGGGCTGGAGGACAACTTCGGGCTTCTTTGTTGTTGCAATAATTTGGACTTGAAAATAGCCTTTTTAGATCTTGGGCTCCATATGAAAGTTGTAGGCCTATGTCTTACCTTTCTATTCATATAAAGTTGACCTAAATCTGAGATCTATAGCTCCAGATATGACCCAATTACCGAACAGTGTTCCAGTTTGGATTGCACCAACATCTCTTTTCTAAGTTTGGCCATCTCTTTATCCTTTCAATTTCAGTTCTTAAATTCATCAATCAATCCTTTCATTTATGTGATAGACCTGCATTTAAAATAAACATTTACCACAAATTAAAGGTATCTTATATTATTAGATATATTATTATAAAACATGGTTTAGTTAAGGAGTTATTGATACTTCAAGTGCAAAATGATGATATAAAACCTTGATAAAAATACACTTTTAAGTACTAATCAATAACATGAAAACATAGAAGAATAAAATAAATATTGTCTTTTACTTTTACATTGATCAATTTATCCCTTATATACAAGATGGGAACCCTATTTAAGAAAGTAGACTAATTAGAATTCCATCAATTAGGAACCTATATTAGAAAAGTAGAATAATTAGAAACCCTATAATTAGGCTCTACATTACTTCCTGATAATGTGTTATTTACAACTGGTAACAATATCTTTTTATTTGTTTCTTGATTTTTCTTTAAAAAATTGTGTATTCTGACCTTGACTTCGAGCCCTATTTACATTTAGATAGTATAATTTATAGATTTATAGAAACTTATAATTCTTATAGATATTCCTCTTACTTGTTACACCAAGATCGTATAACTCTGATAGCTGTAGATAAATTTATGTTTAATATACCAAAATATATTCATGAAATTTCTTATATGAAAATTTCATTTTTTTTATAATAGAAAATTTCTTTTTCCTTCTTCTTGTCTTTCCTAAAATAAATGCACAACCTCTTAAGATAGATTTTCTCATTTAGTTGGTTTCTAAATAAACTTTCATGAATTTATTTAGTCTTGCATATAAATAAAAATAAATAAATGAAAACTATATAAAATTGAAATATTTAAAACAAACTAGCATAAAATTAAAAAGAAAAGTAGGTAAAAATTGTATAAAAATCAAATGCATCAAATACTCCCAAACTTACTTCTTGCTTGTCCTCAAACAAGAATCAAAAGAACAAAAAGAATTGATTTAATTCATAAAATTTGTTGCTCAAAGATTGCTTAAAGTTTATAATCCAAAGGAATCATTCAATATTACACAAGTCTAAAAGTTGATTCACAACTCAATAACACCTCATTATCAATTCTTCTATTCATGTGTACCTTTTATTTTGACTTTATTGTTAGCTCCATATATGATTTTTTTTATATATAAACAAGTAAATATGAAATGGATCTCTAGTTATGACATTGATACTTCAAACTTCATAGGCTTGCTTTTCAAATCACTTTCTACTAATGTAAAACAAAATATTACCAAGGATCAATAAGTCTTTATTAGGTTTGTAATGTAAGGCTAAGGTGAGGGTTACAAAGGATAACATTCAAGCAAAGTAAGAGAACTAGATTTTTAACACAAATAGAACACACTTACTTTAAACTCATGTAGTACTTCACAATACTTTTAGTCTTCAAAAACATCTCTCTTTATCATTCTTCCAAAGATTTAGGTTCAAACAAAACAAAAATCTTTAACATTCACAACGAGAAAAAATCCTGTTAGAACTAGTCTTGTCATCATTTATTATACCGTTTCAAGCTCTACACCTTTTTTTTTTCTTCTACTAAAAATATACATCATGTAATATCAACCAATATATTCACATATATTTGATAACATGGATGTGATAAAATTTCCTTGAAGACTTTTTATATCTCACACCTTATGTGTTCTTATAAGAATGAGAATGCATAAACTTATTTCTTTTAAAAGGTGAGGATATTAGTATTTAAGCTCAAATAAGGTAAGGAATATAATGTTTTAAAAAAATTATGAGGCCAAAGTATAATTTAACAAAGCTCAAAAGGGTGTCTATGGATAAAAAAAATTATAGATAGATAAGCATGAAGGCTTAATCAATTCAAAGAAAACTTAAATCATTTCATAATTAATATTTTATTTAGAGTTTATAGAGATAATCTAAATTTACAATATTCACATAAAATTTATCTAGGTTTGCAAAACAATTAATTATCATAATAAGTATTCATTAAATATAGAACAATCTCAAATTAAGCAAAATCAAGTCAAATATTAATAGAAAGACTCCAGAAATAAGAGTTTTTCCTAATAATTATAATCAATTTCAACCATACTCTTATCTTAGGCCTTTTAATTCACCAAACCAACTCTTTTTTTTTACTATTTATTTTTGAAAATAAACTAAGATAAACTCTCTTCCCCCAAACTTAATTAAAATGTTGTCCTTAATAAGAAAGAAGAGAAACAGAAATAAATTGAGAAAAAGTACAAAATGCTCCCTCAATTTGCATTTGAATGTTGTACTTGAAGAAAGTGCAACCATATAACTCATTGGAGAGGCGCCAAACTTATTTAAACCTATAAAAAAGACAAATAAAGAAAAGTAAATTGAAAATAAAAAAAACAATAAAATAAAAATTTAGGGTACCTCTCAAAAAATCATTATTTGAAAATAGCAAGGTTGATGGAAAATCTTCACATGCTAAATTCTCCATCCAAATAAAGCTTTAACCTTTGTCCATTGACCTTAATGTCTTTTTTGTCTCATTATGAGCTTTCATCACTCTATATAGAAAAACATGAATCATAATAAATGATTTTGGCCATATTGATTATAATTTTCCTATAAAAAATTTAAGTCTTGAATTCAATAGTAAAACTTTATACCCCACTTCAATTTCTTTTTTCAAAATATTCTTATCATGCCATCTTTTGGTTTTATTCTTGTAAATATAAGCATTTTCATAAACATAATTGCAAAATTTATCCATCTCATTTATTTGCAACATATTGTTTTCATACCTACAGCCTTTAAATTAAATTAAGTGTTTTAATAGCCCAATAAACTCTATGTTATAGCTCCGTAGATAAATAACATACTTTTTTTATAAACTAACCAATAAGATAACATTTCAATTAGTGTTTTAAATGTTGCTTTATAAGCCTATAATGTATCATCTAATTTTCATATCTAATCTTTCCATAAGATATTAGCGGTCTTTTATAATTTGTGTTTTACCTCTCTATTGGACATTGTAACTTGTCCACTTGTTTAAAGTTGATATGGTGTTGCCACAAAATAAGTAACTTCATACTTAGTAAGTAAAGCTTCAACTTGATGGTTACAAAAAAGCTTATGTCATCACTAATTATTTCCCTTTGAATGCTAAATTAAGAAAAAAATATTTTTTAAAGAAAATTCACCACAACCTTAGCATTATTAGTTGGAAAGGCAACAAATGCCACTCACATAGAGACATAATCTACAACCACCAAAATAAATTTTTAAAATATAAAGATGGATAAGGACCTATAAAATCTATCCCTCAAACTTTAAACAATTCAATCACTAAATATTATTCAAAGGTATCTCATATTTCCCAGAAATATTCCTAAATTATTGACATTGACCACATGAATTAACAAAGTTAAAAGTGTCCTTAAAAATAAAAGGCTAATAAAATTCAAAGTGCAAATTTGTACCTCTATTTTTGCTCTACCAAAGTGTTTGCCTGTTTCCAATGAGTGGCAATGTTAGATTATGCTCTCTATATGTTCTTTAAGTGTACATATCTTAATTATATGGTTTGTACAATTTTGATATAGAAAAGGTCCTCCTAAAAATAGTACTTCAACTCGGAGAAAAACTTTTTTTTTTGTTGATCTATCATCTTATAAGGTAAATTCATGACACCAAATACTTGACTATATTAATGTATCATGGAAAAATATGTATGCAAGAATCTTAATATTTCACTATATGAGATAAAATTCCTATCAGATGAAACAATTCGTATGATGTAAAATTCCTATCAAATGCTCATCTTGAAATGTTTCACTAAGTAGTAATTTTTTCTTATTATCCTTACTCTTATGCTCAATCTAAGATAAGTGACCAGCCATTAGTTCTTGTAAAAGTAAAACCCAACAAATAATTCTTGGTTTAACATCCTTTTTTAAAAGAAAATACTTAAGATTAGAGTGATCATTATAGACAAGCACCTTTGAAGTTATCAAGTAAGAATAAGATTTATCAAAAGTAAAACAATGGCTAATAATTCTTTTCAACAATAGGATTGTTAAGTTAAGCTCCCGTTAAAGTTCTACTTTCATAATAAATAACATAATTTTTTTATTTTTTATTCCCTAGAACAACCCGATAGAAAAATTACTAGTATCACACATCAATTCAAAAGGTAAATTCTAATTAGGTGAAATAGTGCTAAAATTAATTTTTTCTTCAATTTTTCAAAAGCATGTAAGAATTGATGAAAGAGATTAAATTGAGTATCCTTACCAAAAGATTATAAAGAGGTTTAGTAATTTGAGAAAAAACACTTAATGAATTGTTTGTAAAATGTAGTAAGACCCTAAAAACTTTTTATACCCTTCATATTAGCTAGTGGTGGGAGTCTGTTAATAACTTTTATTTTATCTTGATCAAGGTTAATTCCTTGAGAATAAATTTGATAGCAAAAAATTATCCCTTCCTTGACCATAAAATGTCGTTTTTGTCAATTTATAAGTAAATCAATCTTCTCATAATTTTGCAAAACCAAAGACAAGTTAGATAAACAATTATGAAATAAATAATCAAAAATTAAAAAGTCATTCATTAACACTTCTATAAATTTTTCCATCATATCAAATAAAATAGACATCATACATCTTTGGAATACGGTTGGAGCAATACAAAGACCAAAAGGCTATTCAAAAGCTCTATAAGGACAAGTACAATTGATATTCCTTTAGTCTTTATGAGCAATTACCATTTGATTGTATCTAGAATAACCATCTAGAAAGTAATAATAAGAATGACTAACAAGACTTTCTAGCATTTGATTAATAAAAAGCAATGGAAAATGATGTTTTCAAGTTGCATTATTATGTCTTCAAGATCCATCCATGCACACTAGTCATCCCATAATTGTCCTTATTGGTATAAATTTATTAGTGTTATTCTTTATCACATTTATTCCCCCTTTTCTTTGGGACTCCTTGGACCAGACTTACTCATGCACTATTCAAGACTAGATAGATAATTCTAACATTTAAATGTTTCAAAACTTCTTTATGAACTATTTATTGTATTGATGAATTCAATCTTCTTTGTGGTTGAACTATTATTTTGAAAATATCCTCCATTGTAATCTTATAAATATAAATCAAATGATTAATTCCCTTTATATCCAAGAAAATGTCATCTTAAAGCCATCTTATACTCCTTAAAACTCTTAGCAACTTTCCTTCATTTACATCATTCATAGGACCATTAATAATAACTAGAAAAGTAGAGTATTGGCCTAAAAAACACACCTTAAATTTGATAGAAATGGTTTAAGCTCAAGTTTGGATGGTTACTTAATGATGTTCGCATATATGTATCTAGCACTTTAAATTTTTTGTTTTATGAAAGGATGAAAAGATGATACAACTTCCAAATACCTTATGCATTTCATAACCTCTTTATTCACGGATTCAAGAGTTATAGAAAGACTTACTTTAAGTCGCAACTTTAAAAATCCAACCAGCACATTCATAACACTAGTTTGAAAACAATAGTATTCATAAGAAAACTCCATAGTCTTAAATATATTCAAAATGACATGCTCATTATCAACCCTCAAAATAAGTTTTCCAAGTTGGACATCAATTAACATTCTTTTTGTAGCAAGAAAAGGATATCTTAAAATCAAAGGTATTTCACCATCTTCATTCATGTCTAGCACAATAAAATAAATAGAAAGAATAAACTTGTTCACTGTTACCAAAACATCTTGAATGATTCCTCTCAGGTACTTTATAGATTTGTCTGCTAATTATAAAGAGATTATAGTAGGCTTTACTTCTTTAAGAACAAATTTTATTAAATTTTTTTTAAAAAGTATAAGATTAATATTTGCTCTTAAATCACATAAAGCTCTCTTAAAATAAGAATTTCCTATTATATAAGGATTTGTAACATTCTTTAGATCTTTTAATTTAGTATGCAACTTCTTTTACAGAATTACACTACTCTCTTCAATTAACATTACCTTATCATGATCTTCTAACTTTTGATTATTTGATAAAATATCCTTAAAAAAAATTAGCATATTTAGGCATTTTTTCTAATGCTTTAACAAGAGGAATATTAATATGCAAAAGCTTAAAATACTAAGAAATTGACAAGATTGACTATCAGTCTTTATATTTTTGTAATGCTTAAGTTTTGCTTTCATTAATCTCTTGTTTATACTTTTCATTTATTTTTATTTACTTAGTTAACTTATATCTTATTTATGCTCTTATCTTGTTTATTTATGTTTTTCTCTTTGATTATGTTTAGTTAAGTTTATTATGTCAATGTGAAAAGGTTACACTAATGGTATAAAAATAAGTATAATATAAACTCAATATGGACTTTAATGTTTGATATTAACATGTTTTGTTTTTGTTATCTTACTCACTTTTAATACTTTGCTTGTTATATGGTTAGTTTAGTCTTATGTTGTATAACCCTAGGTACAACAAATACTTGCTACTTTTACAGCTCAACTGTATGGTATAACCAACATTTGTACTATAAAAGGAACTTGATTTGTTGTTAACATAAGTTATAATCATGAATACCTAACAACATTTACAAGTATTAGCATTATTCGAATAAGATAACTAATGTAATTATGTTAACAATTTATAATTCGATTAGAACCTCCTTTGTGTGTGGTTTTCAGTTGAGTAATAAAAAGAATTTATATTATACTTGTTTGAAATACCATCAGTGGATCCTCTAACCTTGACAATTATTATTATTATTTAATCTTCACATTAATCTTACAATCTCAAAGTCCTTTTGAACTTATTATTATTATTATTATTATTATATAGTTAACCTCCTTGTAGTTTGACCCCGCTCTTGATAGGTTATTTATTATTTTGACACTTCTACATTTGGAAGAAGACATCATTTTTTTTATCATGTCATGAATTTATAAAAATACAATCTGATTCTCATTATTCAAGTAGAATCCTAAAATGAAAGGAAAGCCCCCTTAATGAAAGTGGGATAACCTGGACGTGAGCTAAGACTAGAGTTCGATTCAAACCTTCACTTTCACCCGAACCCTCAATATTTAAACCATTATGTGGATGTGAGTTTGAAGGTTTTTTTTTTTTTTGGTGATCAATCTAGTAAGCTCTTTCAAGCCCATAGTAGGGTTTTAGGTTCAAATTGAAATCTTTGTTTATCTGGGCTTTAGTCGAAGGAGGAGAGTGAAGCGACCAAAAGAAAAAAGTGGTGGGTGGTAGACTAAATAGTACATCAAAAGTTTGATAGTCGAATAAGAAGAGAGAAATTCATCTCGTGATTTGAAATATAGGAATGGTTCCAGGATTCTAGGAAATAGGAATGGAGCTTTCAAATATATAGAGAAAATTATATATGATTTATCAAAATGTGTTCTTAATATTTTTGGTATAAAAATTTTCTATTCTTATAGAAAGAAATTTTACTTTCCTCCTTTTCTTTCTTAGAACATGTGCAAAACTTCTTGAAAGTAATTTTTTTCTAAATGAACTTTCATGAATTTATTTATTTGTACATGTAAATAGAAACAAACAAAAATAAACTATATAAAATAAAAATTTTAAAAATAAACTAACATAAAATTAAAAGCAAGAATAGAAAAAATCATATAAAAATTAAACACATCAGCAAAAAAAAAACAAAATACGTTGCATGTGTGTATAAACACGCATTATATAATGTAAGCTTGGAACGGGACAGGTTCTTAAATTGGAGCTCGTGCGAGAGAGGTAGGATCGGAACAACGGTCATTATCTATCTCATATTGGTCGATGATATCATGAGAAACAGGGTAACCTGGATTTTATTGCTAGCTACCTAGCCATCGGAGCCTTCATCTCTTACTCGCCATAATTTCTCCACCAGCCTGGTAACAATTGTTTTTAGGATTCTCATTCTCCTACACCTCTCTGGAAAACAACAATTACCAGCCTGATGGAGAAATTAAAACGAGAAAAAGATGAAGGTCCCAAGGCCTAGGTAGCTAGCATTAAATTCAGGTTACCAAGTTCTCATGGTTTCATCAACCAAAATGGAATAGACAATGACAGTGCGTTCCAAGCTTACACGCAAACACACACACATGCTACACTGAATCAATGATTTACAGGTGAGATGCTTGGAGTGTTGTATCCTCCAGCCTTTGCGGATCCTTGCACATCTGAGTCAAAAATACTTGGTGCTGTGCTCACCTATGCTTCAGCAGCTGTGGCTTCCTTGATGAGTTGGGCAAACACTAAGTAATTCACCAACACATAAATGTAAATAAACAGTTTTGACATTGATGAAGATTAATCAAAGACCCTAATGCACAACGAGAAGTTTTAACTTTCAATTCTATGCTAACAAGTTCAGAATTTTGAGTCCACACTGAATCAACTAAGAACATTGATCAGTAGAAGGAACCTAACCAATTGATTACCACGAGAAAATCGACCACCGCTCTAGCCTTCGGAAGCAATAACTACCTCGACGATTACCATATGATCGCTTTGAAGTGAATGATCAAGAGCCTAGCAATGCCCTCATTTAGATTTTCCAACTAGACGTACAAATTTTTGGTTCAAGCATAGCTTGATTTTACTTTAGCGGCACTGAAATTTCAAGGAAATAGCACAATAAATGGGACATATAGTGGAGGAGTTATACAGCATTCTTTATGGACAATTGATCTAAAGATAATGAAGGGACTCGAACTAGAATTTGAGAGTTCGGCGCAGGAACTATAGACATCTCGGGCTCCCGTGCATCATGCAATCAGAACAATAAATAGAAAAAAACTTTTACTTTTGTTAATCCTCGGATCAATTTATATGATTTCTTTCCCCAGAAGAACGTAAGAAAGCATCATCCATACTATTTTAGATGCTGCCTCGAGATTCGAATTTAAGCCGACTGTCATAATTCCTCGGTTATTATTTCTATTTTTGTGGTAATGAAGATGAAAAGGTAGGTATGTTATTTAAGACTTTTTGGCAGGGAAGATTGCGTCCACGTCACTACTCTTTCCTCCAAAAGACTCTCACCACAACCATGTCGGGGCTGAAGCTTAAGAGTCTTTATGAGAGTAGCTGTAATTATGCGTGAGGATATAAAGAAAGATCTTATTCACCATTATATCAACTCGTTGTTGGCCGTAATTCTTTGGTTTGGCATTCCGTTCCATTCTAACTAGCCCAAGAGGTATGGGAGACATTCATTATGTTGTATTCATTATGTTTGCAAATGGACTCCAAAATTCTTTTCTTTTTTCATATAGATTAGGTTTTATATATATTTCATAAATATGCTTTATTTTTTATTCCTTATTTTTCCTTTTTTAAATTTCCAATATAATGGATTTCATATTGTTCATACTTCATAGTCATACCTCTCTTAAAAAATGAAAGAAACGTAAAGAGATGAAGGAAGTAATATGGTTTCAATTTAATGGTTTCAATTTAACGCTGAACCACAAATTAAATTTCAAAGATGTGTTTGGTATTGCAGTAACTGTTGTGGTTATAGTTTAAAAAAAATTGTTTTATAGAAAGTACTTTTAGTTGAGGTTGGTTTGAAAAAATAGGTGTTCGATTAAAACTGCAGTTAAAATTGAGGTCGGAGAAAAAATAGTTTAATATGTTTAGTTAATAATACTTTTGAAATTGAGATTATAAAATAATTTTAAAAAATATATATTAATATTGATGGTTTTAAATTTAAATATTGTAGAATTAATTACTCCTAGTACATCATGAAATAAAAAATAATTCATATAAAATATTTTTTATTATTTCATTAAACTATTTATAATTTCATTACGTACAAAATTCATCCTATAAGAATTACAGTTTTCATAAATTTTTAAGCGTAGATAAAATATTATCAGGTATAAAATTGATATTACAGTACGAGTGAATTTAATTTACTCTATACTAGTTTTTCAGGAAAAAAAATATTGTTCACATCATAATTCGAGTGAATTTAATTCACTTTAAATTAGTGTTTTTTTAAAAAAAATTAACACATAAAAAAAACATGAACATTGCAAGAAAATTGCATTGTTCATGCGAACAGTGCAAGTGAAACATTAATGGAAAAAAATGTATAGTCTTACACTCAACGCAATGAATTTCCTTGAGAAACAACATAATTAAAATGATTGAAGATATTTTACAAAAGACAAAGGCTGTAGAGAAGGAAGAAAAAAAAAACCGTGAACACTGCAAAAGAATTGCACTGTTCATGGGGAACAGTACAAACAGTGCCAGTGAAATGCACTTTTCATGCTAATTGTACTTTTAGTGAATAGTACAATTAATATGTACAGTACGTGAAAAGCATGAATTCGTTACTTTTCATTACCTACGTTCCAAACGTAAAAAATATATGGGATCCAAGAACAGTAACTTACTTTTTTTTTCATTATCAAAAGGCTACCAACTGTGTTTTCAATAAAATGCAACCTCAACCGCGTAGCAAAACACCATTCAAGTCTTGCTTGTCTTCTCATTGTACTTAGGGATTAGCAAAATATTATTTTATTTTTAATATTAGATAGAGGTACTATCTTAGAAGGGAAAAAAACCCATAACTATCATTAGCAAAATAAAATAAAATAAAAAGACAAAAAAATATGTATGTTTGAGATGAAACTCGAAATGTTTTAAATTTTAATTAGACATTATAGATTTAAAAAAATATAATTAAAATTGTATGGGTATTTAAAAGAATTAAAAGATCAAAAATCAAAATATTAAAATGAAAAAATTGGAAGGTCACGTTAATTCAATTCAAGGCTTAATTAAAAAAAAAATTATAGCTGATTTAATATGTGGAAAAGACTTGAAAACCAAGAGACTATTTTGAAATTGCAAAGAATTTGAAAGGTTTATTGAATTCTTACCAAGAACTTAATTGAAAAAAAAAAAAAACCTTTTTGATTTGGTCTTGATTCATTATTAGAGAATTGAAAAATATTAACAAAATATTTTACCAATATTTAGAAAAAAAATCCATAAATTATAGAGGTGAAAGTAATAATAGAGGTAGATGGGCAAAAAAGGATTCTTAGCGAGAAGATTAAAAAAGGGGAGGCAAATGTAAAGCTATATAGGCATACATTAGCTCCCAATGCAACTTATTTCCTTGTTCAAATTGTGCTCTTATTTGTTTTTCCTCCAAAATGGGCAAACATGCTTCCAATTATTCATGAATGCTGTTTTGGACTAGCATATCAACATCTGCTAATGTCAGGCTTGGGTTGCAATGTGGTGTGTCTATGATTAAAATAGTACGACTCCTCCTTGTTTCTCAAGTTAATGTCATATGTGGAACATAAACTTAATCTTTATTACATCTATTAGTTGCATCATCCTTTAACCATAATTGAAGATCATGTAGAGGGTGGATGAAAGTATTTTTGCTAAATTTCAGTCATGTTGGTATTATATTTATCCTATAAAACAAAACAAAAATCACAATCCTAAATTCATATTAATAATGTAAATAAATATTAGCAAGGCAATGATAACTATACAATAACTTGCAAAAAAAAAAAAACATTTTTATTGTTCCATCAACAAACTTTTTTTCACGTTTCCTTTTATCTCCCTTCTTGATATAAGTTTCATTATATAACTTCTCTATTGGAGTTGGTTTGAACTTAACCTGTTTTTTCTATAAATTAAATAGTTTTTTTAATAATCACATAAATAAACACTTAATTGAAACTTCAAAAAAGATAATAAAATATATAATAACAAGATCTTATTAGGTGTTTTGCATGGTTTATAAATGAAAATGCTCCTTTAGTATGCTTGCATATCAAACAAAATAAGAACATAAATAAGATAAGAGTTAACTAAGTAAAGGAAAGGAATTGAAAGGCATAAACTTGATATTAATGAAAGCAAAGCATAAACATTACAAAAAATACAAAGAGAGAAAGTAAGAGCATGATCTTGATGTGGAAACCAAGATGCCTAAATGCATGGCAAATACCTCCTTTTATAGGCCAAAATTGGGAACTATTGATTTGATGACTAATTGATGAGTGGGTGACCAACTCTTGACTTGGTGACAATCCTTATCTTCTCTTGTCTGCCCAAAACGTCATTGAAAATGTCAAAATTGGAGCCACTTGAAACATGAAAGTTGTAGAAAATTATCTAACATTTTTCTGTAAACAATTCAACTCATTTGAACTTTTAGAACTCCAGATATGGGTCAAATACTGAACACTGCTCGGGCTGGAAGACAGATTCAGGCTTTTTTGTTGTTGCTATAATTTGGACTTGAAAATGGCCTTTTTAGATCTTGAGCTCCATATGAAAGTTGTAGGCCTATGTCTTACCTTTCCATCCATATAAAGTAGACCTAAATCTAAGATCTACAGCTCCAGATATGACACAATTACTGAACAGTGTTCCGGTTTGGATTGCACCGACATCTCTTTTCTAAGTTTGGCCATCTTTTTGTCCTTGCAATTTAAGTTCTTAAAGTCATCAATCAATCCTTTCATTTATGTGATAGTCTTACATTTAAAATGAACATTTACCACAAATTAAAGGTATCTTATATTATTAGATATATTATTATAAAACATGCTTTAGTTAAGGAGTTATTGATACTTCAAGTGCAAAATGATGATATAAAACCATGATAAAAATGTACTTTTAAGTACTAATCACCAATCATCTCAGTCATTAGTTTCACTAATGACACTAGTTGCTTTTGAATTACTAGTCTATCAAATATCCCGATCATTAGTCAAATTGATGTCACTAGCTCCTTTCAGATAGTTCGTCTAACAAATATCTTAATTTCTAAACAATTGGAGTCTCTTTGTCTCTCTTTTTATTTATGTCAAAACATGTATATATACAAGTAGCTATGATTGTGGCTCGCATCTTTCCTTGATTTTAAGTCCAAGAATAAGTTCAATGCTATCTATGGATCGAGGATAGGCTTCTCATCTAGTTTTGTTTTTTTAAATGACAAACAAGATCTTTTTTAGTTAAATTTTCAAGACTATATCTAGCATATTCTTTATGAAAATGGGGTCATGAATCATGAATTAAAATCTGCATATCTCTACTAAGATGTGTCCAATAGTCAATAGAAAGTTATTTAAAAAACCTTAATGAATTGTATTTTATCTTCATAGTTTATAGATATCATTTCTAAAAAACAACATTGTTCATTACAAACCCATCTAGCATATATATGATAGACTTTCAATCATTTTTCATGGCATTTCTTTACAAGAGTGCTTTTAAATGTCCCAAACATATATGAAATAAAAGAATTGGAATACTTACCTGATAATTGGATCTTTGCTTTAATTATCCAACCAATATCTTTAGAAATTCCCTGGTGTATTAACAACATCATTCTTTCACACTTAGCAAAGGAAATTTTATTATTGCATTTTAAGGCAAAGTGAAAAAAATATTTTTTCAATTTTTTGAGAGTGGTGCGAATTTTTGTAATGAGAAGTGGAGAAGAAATGCAAAGAAAAGAGAAGGAATAAAGAATTAAAAAAATATATAAATAAATATTAGTTATCATGGAAAACTAAAAGAACCGACTTGAGAGTTATGGAATACTATTATTTGCCATTTGACTGAGATTGGAAAGAGACTAGCAAAACAAAAATCACACCAAATAAAAATACACAAAACAATAAGTAAAAAATAAATAAAATATCAATCTTTATAAACATGATTATTCAAATCACTGGATTCATTTCTACTAGGAAAATAATCTAAGTGAGCTTTCAAATGATGTTCATTCACCTTAAAAACATTATCATTCTTGGATTCTTGATATTGAAAGCCCCATCAGGATTCTCATGTTTCACAATAAATAGATCACTTCATCTTGATCTTAGATTTATAAGAAATAAGTGAAGTATAAAATTATAAAGCAAAACTTTATGACTAACATCAAATGATTTTCTCAAGATTTTATTGTCATAAAATTCTTTGATTCTTGCTTTATTAATTTTTAAATTCTCTTAAGAATTATTTCATATTTTCTCAAGCTCATTTATTTATAACTTACACAAGTGACTAACATCATTGAAGTTTGAATTGAAAGCTTTAATAGCTTAATAAGCTTTATGTTTAAGTTTCACAAGCAAGTGATAAGGTTTTTCATAAATTAGCCTGTAAGGTGACATTTCTAATGATGTTCTAAAAGTAGTTTGATAAGCTCAAATTGCATTATTAAGTTTTACATACTAGTCTTTTTAGTTAGGGTTCACTATTTTTTTCAAAATTTCGTCGATCTTCATATTAGCAAGTTCTACCCATTTGTTTAAGGATGATAAAAGGAGGTAACTTTGTATGTGATTATATATCTTTTCATTAAAAATTCAAATGACTTGTTGCAAAAATATGTTTCACCATTGCTCATCATAGCTCGAGAGATTCTAAATTGACTTTAAATATTTTCTTTTAAAAACTTGATCATTGTTTCATGATCATTATTTCAACTTGAAATTATCTATATCCAATTTGAAACATAATCTATTGCGACTAATATATACAAAAAACCAAATGATAAAGGAAATTAACTAATAAAATCTATACCCCAATAATCAAAGATTGCAATGACAAGAATAGGATTTAAAGGCATTGACATGGCTAAAAGATTGATATCTTCTTCTAAGTATAGGAGTGTCGAAGTAATAAATAACCCGACAAGACTAGGGTCGAACCACAAGGAGGATAATTGAATAAATTATAGATAACAACAACACAACAACAACAATAACAACAATAATAACAATAATAATAATAATAATAATAATAATAATGGTGGTGGTGGTGGTGGTAGTAGTAGTAGTAATAGTAGTAGTATTAGTAATAAAGAAGAAGAAAAGGTTGATGAGAACTTTGAGATGGAAGATTAATGTAATGATTAAACAATGATAACAACAAATATCAAGATTAGAGGAACTACTAATGGTATGTCAAACAAGTATAGTATAAACTCTTATTATTCAATTGGAAACCACACACAAAGGAGGTTCCAATCAAATTATAAATTGTTAACATGATTACATTAGTTATCTTATTTGATTAATGCTAATACTTGTAAATCCCATTAGGCATTCATGATTATAACTTATGTTAACAACAAATCAAGTTCCTTTCATAGCTAGGTGTCGGTTATACCATACAGTATGAACTATGAAAATGTCAAGCATTTGTTGTACCAAGTATTATACAACATAAATCTAGATTATTCATTTAACAAGCAAAGTATTAAAGAGTGAACAAGATAACAAATATAAAACATATTAGTATCAAACATTAAAGTCCATGTTAAGTTTACACTATACTTATTTTTACACCATTAGTATAACCTTTTCACCTTAACATAATAAACTTAGCTAAACATAATGAAAGAAAGAAAAATAAATAAATAAAATAAGAACATAAATAAGATAAAAGTTAACTAAATAAAGGAAAGAAAATGAAAGGCATCAACTTGATATTAATAAAAACAAAACCTAAACATTACAAAAACTGAAAGAGAGAAAACAAGAGCATGATCTTGATTTGGAGACCAAGATGCCTAAATGCATGGCAAATGCCTCCTTTTATAGGCCAAAATTAGCAACTATTGATTTGATGACTAATTGATGAGTGGGTGGCCAACTCTTGACTTGGTGATAATCTTTATCTTCTCTTATCTGCCCAAAACATCATTGATAACGTTAGAATTGAAACCACTTGAAAATATGAAAGTTTTAGGAAATTATCTAGGCTTTTCAAGACAGATTCATTTCTGGAGCTGTAGATCTTAGATTTAGGTCTACTTTGTATGGATAAAAAGGTGAGACAAAAGTCTACAACTTTCATTAGGGGTGATCATTTTCGGTTTGATTCGGTTTTTATAAAAAAAAAGTAACCAAACCAAAAAAAAAAATTTGAAAAAAAACCTGAAACCGAACCGAAGCCGGGTCAAACCGACCGGTTTCGGTTCGGTTCGGTTCGGTTTTTTAGGGGAAAAACCGGTTCAAATCGATTTGGCTCGGGTTTTCCGGTTTGACTTGGTTTTTCTTGGTTTTGGCTCGGTTTTTCTCGGTTTGGCTCAGTTTTTCCGTTTTGGCTCGGTTTGGTTTTTCGGTTTTTTGGTTATAAAACCGAAACCGAATCGAACCGGCTGGTTTTTTCAAAATTTTAATCGGTTTAATCGGTTTTTTTTTCGGTTCGGTTTTTTCGGTTATTTTTTTTTCGGTTTTCTCGGTTTAATCGGTTTTTCGGTTTTTTTGCTCACCCCTAACTTTCATAGGAGCCAAGATTTAAAAAGGTCATTTTCAAGTCTAAATTGTAACAACAACGAAAAAGTCTAAATCTGTCCTGCAGCCAAAATATTGTTCAGTGTTTGGCCTATATATGGAGTTATGGAAGTCCAAATGACCTCTATTTTTTTTGCAACTTTCATGTTTTCAAGTGGTTTCAATTCTGACGTTATCAATGATGTTTTGGGCAGAAAAGAGAAGATAAGGATTATCACCAAGTCAAGAGTTGGTCGCCCACTCATTAATTAGTCATCAAATCAATAGTTCCTAATTTTAGCTTATAAAAGGAGGCATTTGCCATGCATTTAGACATCTTGGTCTTCATATCAAGACCATGCTCTTGCTTTCTCTCTTTATATATTTGTAATGTTTAGGTTTTGTTTTCATTATTATCAAGTTTATTCCTTTCATTTCCTTTACTTTACTTAGTTAATTTTTATCTTATTTATATTCTTATTTTGTTTATTTGTTTTTCTTTCTTTCATTATGTTTAGTTAAGTTTATTATGTCAAGGTGAAAAAGTTATACTAATGGTGTATGAATAAATATAGTGTGAACTTAATATGGACTTTAATATTTGATACTAACATGTTTTATATTTGTTATCTTGTTTACTCTTTAATACTTTGCTTGTTAAATAACTAATCTAGATTGATGTTGTAAAACACTTGGTACAGCTAATGCTTGGCACTTTCATAACCATACTGTATGGTAAACTGAAATCTGAGCTATAAAAGGAACTTGATTTATTGTTAACATAAGTTATAATCATGAATGCCTAACAAGATTTATAAATTTTAGCATTAATCGAATAAGATAACTAATGTAATCATGCTAATAATTTATAATCTGATTGAAATCTCCTTTGTGTGTGGTTTCCAATTGAATAATAAGATTTTATACTATACTTGTTTGACATACTTTTAGTGGGTCCTCTAACCTTAATATTTGTTGTTATCATTGTTTAATCATTATATTAATCTTTCATCTCAAAGTTCTCATCAACTTCTTCTTCTTCCTCTTCTTCTTCTTCTTTATTATTATTATTACTATTATTACTATTATTACTATTACTATTACTACTACTACTACTACTACTACTACTAGTATTGTTAATATTGTTGTTATTATTGTTGTTGTATTATTGTTATCTATAATTTATATAATTAACCTCCCCATGATTCGACCCGGTCTTACCGAGTTATTTATTACTTTGATACTCCTGCACTTGGGAGAAGACATCAATCTTTTTTTCTTCTTCTTCCTTTTATTCTTTTCCTGTATGTACATGAGAGTGTAGTCATGTACATTAAGTGATAGATTTTGTAGGGTATCCTTATCGTTTTCAAAAAATATAACTGAAGAAGATAATTGGTCACTTCATAATGAGAATAATAAGAATAACTGTGTTAAAACACTTAGAGACCATATGAATATCACAAAAAAAAAGTGCACCATCATGCATAGTTTTCCCTCCTGATGCATCTCATTTTAATTTTAAGTCAGACATTATTCAACTTTTACCTTCTTTTCATAGCTTAGATTTAAAAAAATCTATACTTGCATTTAAGGGAATTTGAAGAGATTTGTAACACCTATAATGACTCAAATTGTAGCATGAACACCATCAGATTAAAGCTTTTTCTTTTTTCATTAAAAGATAAAGCTAAAATATGGCTATAAAATTTAAGACTAGGATCCATTCATGCTTGGGATGAAATGCAACAACAGTTTTTAAAGAAGTTTTTCCCATCTCACAGAACAAACTCTTTCAAAAGATAAATAACCACTTTCACTCAAAAACCAGGAGAAAAATTTTATCAATGTTCGGATAGGTATCAAGACTTTCTTAATACTTGCCCTCATCATGGTTTTGAAACATGGAGATTGGTGTCATATTTTTATGAAGGGTTAGCACCTAGAGATAGGCAAATGGTTGAATTGATGTGCAATGAAACTTTTAAAGATAAAGACCCAGATGAAGCAATGAAGTACTTAGACTTGTTAGTTGAAAATGCTCAAAATTAGGACACCACGGGTACTTATAAGGCACCAAGTAAAACTCAACCTCATATATCTAATGGAGGTATATACAACCTTAGGAAATATCATGACCTCCAAGCCAAGTTTGCATCTTTAGCTAGAAAAGTCAAGGCACTAGAATTAAAAAAATCTATTTAAGATATTGCTTGTCAAATTTATGAAACAAATGAACACTCAATCAATGACTGTCCAACCTTGTTTTTTTTTAAAGAATGTCTCTATGAAGAAGCCCATGTTTTAAACAGTTTTCAAAGGCTCAATCATAACCCATACTTATAAACATACAACCCTGGTTGGAGGAATCACCAAAATTTCAGTTGGAAGAGTGACAATGCACAAACTTCACCATCATTATTTCAAGCACACCATAATTTCTAAAATTCTCATAGATATGCACCTTCTTATGCTCCAACTCTTAGAAGAAATTTTGAGAAAACTTTGTATGCATTCATTGAAAAGCAAGAGACAATCAACACTTAACTTGCTCAAAACATAACAGATTTTAAAGATACTCTTGCAAAATTCACATCTGCTCTTAATTTTTAAGAGAAAGGCAAGTTTCCATCTCAACCATAGCAAAATCCCAAGGGGCAATACAATGTAAATGTAAGTAGTTTCGGAAGGCAACACATGGATCAAGTCAAATCAGTCATCACTCTTTGTAGTGGTAAGGTTATTCAAAAACCAATTCTTGAACCTTGTGAGAAAGATGATGAGTCAATCTCTAAGGGTAAGGAAAGGGTTGAATTTGAACAATGCAAAGAAAAAACTAATTCCCTGCCAGCACTTTTATTTCCTCATGCCATGACCAATCAGGAAGAAATTGAGGATGAAAAAGGCACCGAAAATATTGATACGGATCTTTTATCAAAAGTGACAATGGATTTGACACCCGACATCACATCAATCGATGATTACTTTCCTAATGAATCTTTACTTTCTCTTAATTCAATGCCTTGGTTTGCTAAAAATATCAATTTTCTTGCTTTAGGATTTTTGCCAGCTCATTTGGATAGCCAAGACAAAAGAAAATTTTTGACCGATGTGTAAAAATTTTATTAGGATGACCTTTACTTATTTAATTATTGTCCTGATCAAAAATTTCCAAGATGCATTCCCGACAATGAGGTAAGTAATGTCATTAAATTTTATCACCCTAAGGCACATAGGGATCATTTCACATAAAAAAAAAAGGACTGTAGAATCTTGCAAAGTGGATTTTACTGGCTCACCATATTCAAGGACTCACATGCATTCCGCAAAACCTATGAAAATTATCAAAAGGTGGGATTTATTTCAAAATAGACAGAATCTTTAGATAATCTTCTATTAACTCTTAAGTCTCATCATAGTCGAGATTAATGAACTATAATCTTTCATTCCTATAATTGATCTCTTCATAAGTCGCATAAATTGATCATCTACAGAAAGCCATAAAAAGCTTAGATTGGATTTGAGTCTTCATTTATGAATCTTTATGTCTTTTGCTTTTATTATTGTGTTTTGTTATTTCTTATATTTGTTTAAGTGTGTTTTAGGTTTATCAATGTTCGTTATTTCAAGTTATGTCTTCTATACTCTATCTTTCTAAGTTAGGACATTGAGGACAATGTCTCATTTTGGTTGGGGGAAGAGGGTAGTAGTTGACAAAAAAAATTAACTAACTATGTTTTGTATTTCATAAAGCATATGCAAAATTATTGTTACTAGGATGGTAGAGTAAA
>NW_011501423.1:41770-43590 GCF_000495115.2 Populus euphratica | reverse complement strand
ACTTGGAAAAGCAAATGGGGCAAGTAACTTCAAGTGTGGGGAAATTAGAAGCACAAATGAATAGAAAATTGCTCTCCCAAGCATCGAATCCAATAAAGAATGTTAGTGCGATCATGCTGTGAAGTAGGAAAGAATTTGAAAAGAAAAGGTTGAAACAAATTGAGATGGAGGAAGAAGAAGAGATAGAAACTAAATTGAGTACAAAGAAGGAACATCCTCCTTCTCCACAAACTGAAACAAAGACTAACACTCCAAAGGTAACTCCTCAATCAATGACTTTTAGTTTTAAAACAATTCCACCCTTTCCTGTGAGTTCTTTTAGGTAAAAAAAAAAGGACAAAGAAAAAGAGATTTTAGAGGTTTTCAAAAAAGTAGAACTCAACATTCCTTTATTTAATGCTATCAAGTAAATTTCCAAGTATGCCAAATTTTTAAAGAAGTTGTGTACTACCAAGAGAGCTTTCAAACTAAAAGGTCATGAAATGGTAAGTATGGGTAAAGTTGTATCTACTATTGTTCAAAAGAATGTGCCTTTGAAGCAAAAAGACCTAGGTGCATTTATTATCCCATGTGTTATTGGTAATGCTAGTTTCAAAAGGACCTTGTGTGATTTAGGTGCATCCATTAGTGTTATGCCCAAACATGTTTATGATTCTCTTAGTCTTGAGCCTTTGAATAAAACTAGCATTGTAATACAACTAGCGGATCATAGTTTTATTTATCCACTTGGTGTGATAAAGGATATCTTAGTTAAGATTGATAGTTTGGTCATTCCATGCGACTTTTATATTCTTAATATGGAACATGATTCCTGTGATTCATCAAACAACACTTATATATTGTTTGGGAGACTATTCTTAAAAATTATCAATACAAAGATTGATTGTGGTAAGGATACTTTGTCTATGGAAGTAGGAGATGAAAAGATTGAATTTAATTTTCATGAAGCAATGACATATCCTTATAGCAATGTTTATTTTATCACATGTTATGACCAAGTTGATAAGTGTATGCAGTAAGTTTGTGATTTTGATAGCAAGGATGAATTAAGCATAGCTTTGAGCTATGGCTATAATTTTACCAAGATAGAAGAGATGGAGAGGCATATATGTGTTCCCCAAAACATGCATGACTCAAAAGCTTTGCAAATTATGCTCCATGATGCACGAGTCATTTACCCCATCGTGGATAGTGAATGGGTGGTGCCAATATTTTTGGTGCCCAAAAAAATTGAAATTACATTGAGAGAAATAGAAAATGATGCTTATGAGAATGCAAGAATTTATAAAGAAAAGACTAAGAGTCTTCATGACCGAATGATTACTAGAAAAGAATTTAATGTTGGAGACAAAGTCCTTCTTTATCATTCGTATTTGAAACTTTTTCCTGGAAAGTTACACTCTTATTACGTATTTGAAACTTTTTCCTGGAAAGTTGCACTCTTATTAGATTGGACCTTTTGTTGTTTCTAATGTTTTTCCTTATAGTGCAGTTGAAATTACAAGTTTAGAAACCAACAAAGTACTCAAGGTCAATGGGCATTGCTTGAAACCTTTCTATGAAGGTTAGATGGTAGAACTCACTGCTTCTGTAGAGTTAGCTGAACCAATCTATGAAGAATAAGCATGCAACATATTTAGCCAATGACATAAAATAAAAGCGCTTACTGGGAGGCAACTCAGCACAATAAAAAAAGATTTGCTTTTTTTTCCCTAATCTTTCATTTTTTTCATTTTACTTTATTTTTGTCATTCTCCTATATTTTTATTCTTTTATTTCAACATTGAGGACAATATTGTGGGTATTGGGAGAATGTTGGC
>NW_011501423.1:41457-41718 GCF_000495115.2 Populus euphratica | reverse complement strand
TGTTTGATCTTTTGAACTCCTATTGGTTTATGAGAATGTGAGTATTACATATGAGAATTAATTAAGATAGATGGAGATATGAATTGAATGAAGGAGTGTACATGCAAGTTTTAAGGTTTAATTGGTTTAGTGATTGACTTTGAGAATATACCATGTTAACTTTATAGTGTTATATCAATGCAAGCTTTTGAGCCTTCAATATTATATTCTTTGATTGTGCATTTTTTCAATGATATGTATCTCTAGAACTTGCTTCATGTC
>NW_011501423.1:34227-40372 GCF_000495115.2 Populus euphratica | reverse complement strand
TATATATTATTTAAGGAGCAAATTGATACTTTGTTAATTTATAAAATTTTTTAAAAGTTTTGTATAAATAGTAAGATATACTTCTTATTGTGATTGTTTATTAAATAAAAATATATATAAATTATAAAATAAAAAACCAAAAATTTAGGTATAATAATTTCTCTATTCTAAATATGGATTTAGAATATTTTTTAGTAGTAGTTTCGACAGTTAAATATATGCATAAACATTGTTTCGTGGCAATTTGGTTAGATGCGTGGGTTATTTATCCGTTGAAATCTAGTGGGTGGGTGAGGCCTAACCATGCTAAGGCCCAATCATGTGATCATATAACACAGTTGCTTGGTCTTTGATGTTGGGTTTAGGCCCTAACCAAATAATATAGCTTCTATAGTGTTAGATCCAAGCCCAACTCCTCTTACTATACAACTTTGTTTCTCCATCCAGTGACTAGGCTGACTTATCTGGCATGTGATGTTAGGCTAGGCCCAGCTCTTGACAGCTTTGCTAATCGATCTGGGATTAACCGCCCCATATGTTTTTCTTCTGCTGATTCATTAAGAGGACATCCATTTTATCTGTTTTTTCTACATATATATATATATATATATATATATATATATATATATATTGATATATATATATAATGGTAGCATCTCTCTCTTCTCCCTTTGTCTTTTTCGTACATGATAATTTATGGCTATAAATAATTGGGAAATTTTATGAGGTTGACCTGGAATAGTTGGAGGTAAGAATGGAGAGCAATTAGTGGCCAACATGTTGGTACGTGTTTGACCAACGCTTGCTTTGATTTGCTTAGGTACAGCTAACTTTCTCTTCAATGACTTTTTTTTGGGGGGTTTCTTGAAGCAAGCTCTACCTCTTCTCACGAAAGTTACTCGTAAAGCAACATTTTAATTATGTAATTACTATCATACTACTAGTCTTTAACCTAAAAACCAAACCAAGGTTAAACCAATATAGGGTTTTTTTTCTTTCTTTTTCATAATCACGTTCTCATTCTTATGATTAAGATCATAACTAATGACACCCCGTCCAGATCCCCATCAGTAGTTTGACCTAGCCTTGCTGCTTATGTACTGCTGTGGATAAGTCTAAAAAAATGATGCAGGCCTGCCCCTTTGAATCTATTGTAGGGAATTTGAAGATAATACCAAGTTAACTGTATAATGTTAGGCCTTTTGCTACTAGTAGTGTTAAAATCAAGCACGGCCGCGAGAATGTTCATGAATAGGACGGCCGGCAAACAATGCATTACGGCGCGTCCGATTGCCTTGCTGTTGCAGCCAACAAGAGGTCAAGTCCATCTGATCAAGGAGCAAGTTCTCAATAAAAAAAAAAAAAATGGAGGTCGTCACCATCCCTCTTTGACTTGGTACAGATATTCCACCATTGGAGACAAGCTAGCTTTAAGGATCCCATTACCATAAAACCGTGTCCTGCCAGTGTTATCATGTTGCTTTGCTAGCTGCCAATCAACGAAGCATTCCATAGCATTTATAGTTGAATAATCCCTTTTAAAACCTTTCCCCATTTTGGTACTTCAATTGCTAGTCAACATCTCTTTATTGATAAACTAGCTATATTATCATCCCTTTTCCTGAGTTTAAATCTTCTTCCCTCTTCCCCTTCCTCTTCCTCTTCTTTATACACGCGCGCGCGCACACACACATATATAAACGTCTCTTTATCGCATAGATAAACTTTTAGGAATCTAATTTTTATTTAATTATATAATAATAAAATTAAATAAACATTTATAGGCAACACAAAAAATAAAATTACGAAGAAAAAAACATTCCACCAAAATAGTTTTTGTCTAATTCATGCATTTTTTTTGTTTTTACAATAAAATATTTTTTATTAGCAACATAGTCTATTAAATAAAAAATAATAGCAATTAAAAAATAATATTCACTAAAACTATAATGATTTGAATTAAAAAGAAAAAAATATTTTTAATTGAAAACCTAATTTTCTTATTCATCCATTTCGATTTTACCTTAACAAAACAAATTTTTATTAGAAGAATTATTTTACTAGTAAAAACTTGTTGAGGTCATAAAAGCAAGTTTCAATTAAAAAGTTATTAATTGATCATTTTTATACACCTATATTGTAAACACCGAATAAAAAAGGGTAAAGCCAGAAACAGCTCCACCATCGCTGTTGATTTTTTGAATCAGAAACGACATAGTTTCAATTGCTTATTTCTAAATCAACAATGACATAGTTTTTATTGATGACTTCTAAGTCAACAGAGATTGTGTGCGGGAACAAATCCATGCATCAACTATGGAATCAGTTTCATTGATGATTTCTGAGTCGGTAGCGACTCAATTTTCATTGATGATTTCTAAGTCAATGATGGCTAGGTGTGCTGACGAATCCATATGTTTTGTGAAACCCAATAAATCTTGTATTTGGCTAATTCATACTAGGAAGAATTAAGGGGTGAAAAACTGGCCAGCTTTAGAGAAAAATATAAATCCTAATGGAAACTTGAACAAAAGGCTGATCAACACTAAACAAAATTTAGGGGACCAAACCAATTTACTCTTGAGAGGCTTTAGGAAGGGGGGGAACCAGTTCTAGGATAACTTGTTAAGCAATAAGGATAAGATAGAACAATCCCTAAACACTTTCGCACACTTATAGGGGCTATAAATACAACGAGAGAGAAAGGGTGACCTTTCCTCTTCCCAGAGACCAGTTATAGTAACTACATATGTCTAGCTGTATGATATTGCTTCTCTACCTCTTGTCCACATAAAATTAGACCTAATTCAACTACATACCCCCTCCATTAAATGTGTGAGCTAAAGGAGACCTAGAAAGTGAGGTTAGTAACTAAAATCATGGAAGGAGAACGGGTATAGCAGGTCTGTTAAGCTACAAAATAAAAGAAGATAAAATCATATAGAAAAAAAATGAGATACCGTTGAAACTACACTTGGAACCTATTAACCAATGTGAGGTAAGACCTATTTCATCTCTTGACTGAAGGATACCTTATGGTTTGGATAACGAGGAAAGGGTGGGAAAACCTAAAGTGATAGGGGGAAGAAATGTTCTTGCAGCTTAGCTTAAAAAAAAATAGTAACCACGGAGAAAAAAAAAAAGAGACCTAGGCATAACACTAAGGAAGAAAAGACCCATTTACAAACCATTCTTTGAAAGAATATGATTAATTAAGATTGAATGAACAAAACTTGGTGGAGGGTCGGCCATAGCTAAAGGGCTGAAAAGAATGTGTTGTGTGATGAAATGCTTAAAAATGACGTTGTTGAACTCTTAAGATCATATTAAATAGAATATATAGGGACGATTGATGCTTTGATTTTTCACATATGATGGAATAATTTACATGAAATGTGTATAAGAAAGATGCAATGCATGAAGTATAAGTTTGCTGGATTTCTAAGAACATTTTGTGTGCTGGAACTGAATTGATGTTGATGCTCTTACTTAAATTTTAAAATGAATTAGAATCTTTATGAGTTGTATAATTATTATTACTTATGTTGATACACTACCATGATACAAATGTGAATGTGAATGTGAATGTAAAAATGTATGTTGTGATAATGTTAGGGCTGATATTGAAAGTGATAATTGGGAAAAACCTTGATAGAAGAATATAAATAGATGTTTATGTCATTTGATGATGAATGGAATGTGATTTGGTGAGGTTATATGTTTAGATAAGTTGAGAAATGTTAGTAGAGGGAAGCCTAGTATAAGCCTTACGCTCGACTAAATGAAGGAAGTGAAACCAGAAACGACTCTGTCGTTATTGTCGATTTCTAAATCGGTAGCAACAAGGGTTGCATTGATAATTTATGAGTTGGTAATGACTCAGTTTTCATCAATAATTTTTGAGTCATATGTGAACTATATGTGCTGATAATTTTAGCGTCAGTTGTGAAATTATGTTGTATTAATGATTTCTGAGTCAGTCGTAACTTAATTTTCATCAATGATTTCTGATGGGGACCAGCCCAGAAATACCAGCAAGGACCCATTACATGTTCCAAATAGTCCAATGACTTGGTCCAATAAAAAGGCATTGAAAGAGGCATTGAATGTATTGGTTTTGAATATTTCAACCAAGTTAGAATTCAAAGGTCCATTAAAGTATCAAGAGGAGACCCTAGTACATCTATCCATCTGCAAGAGGGGTCCAATATAATCTTATTTAGGCTATGAGATAAGGACAACAAAGGAAACAAAAGAATCCTATTACAATTTGGAAACAACATGGGTGGCTACTTTTTCCTTTTGTTTCTAGGATAAGGGGATATATGGAAGGCGATAAATAAGCCTTGAATTAATCCTATAATATTTTACTTCCTTCCCTTCTTCCCATATAGCAGAACATAAATATAATATTAGGGGCTTTATTTTATTTTATTAGCTATTATCCTAAGGCTTGTTTGGGCTTGTTTGGGCTTAATTAATACTTTGTTTTTTATTAGGATTCAAGGTTTGTTTGGATTAAGTTATGGGCTTTTTAATTTAGGGTTTTGGTTTAATTTTAAATGAACCTCATATAAGTCCACATAAAGGGTCCATTAGGGTTAATTTTTCAAGAACTATATAAACTCATGTAAGCCAAAATTTTGGCAACTTTGATTATTACTTCTAAATTTTTCAGTTTCAACATGTAAGAGTGATTCTTGCATTCTTCAATCCCTAAACGAACTAAATCTCACTTATTGAAAATTAACTAGCTTCGTGACGTCATTCTACTCAATCCAATAGTGTTGGTGCCTTGGGGCAGGGTTTCCTTATGTCACATTCCTATCAGACCTATTTTGGCTTTCTAGGATTAGATCTCATTCTTGATTGTAGGTTGCGTGATTATGAGATTTGCATCAATTGGTATCAGAGCTAGGCTCTAAAATAAAATCATATCTTTTTGTTATTTTTATTTTTTTTAGTATTCCTTTAAGTTTTCAGTGTTTGTGTTCATCTTTTTGTTCTTTGTGTTCGCATCATCCAAGTAAAAAAACAAAAAAAAAAGGATTATATTTCATCTTATTACTTCATATTTTGTTTATTAAGGGTAAGATCACATCGTAATCTAATTTAAACTTATTCTAATATTGTTTGCTTAAGGTTTTAATTTGAAAATCAATTTTGCCGCTGAAACACTATTCTTAGTGAACCATGAACAAATCACCTCACAATCAATTATAACTTCAAATTATGTCTATTGGGGTGAGATCGCAAATATATAAAATTTAGGCTTATTTAGATATCGTTTACATAAGGTGTTAATTTGATGTTTAATTTTGCCACAGAAATACTATTCTTAGTGAACTATAAGCAAACCACCTTAGAATCATTTAAAACTTCATATTTTGTGTATTAGGGATGAGGTTGCACTATTTATTAAATTTTGGCTTATTTTGATATTGACCGGTTAACATGATTATTAACAAGAAAACAGCCAAATTTCCTACGATTTTTCCAGATTCGTTCGATTCAGTGAAGGACTATGGTCACGGCGAGGCGTTTAATTCGTGCGCCAGTCGCTGCCTCGTGAGCTTGAACTGGTCCAAATAAAAAGAACACGAGGCAGATTTTTCTTCCCTTTCAAGTCATTGCTGTTAGATATGGACCTAATTTTACCACTGGCCAATGGGGTGTGAGGAGGATAACATTACTTGTCACGAGGCTTGACGTGTCAGTCTAGATCATAGGAAAGTTTGTTATCTATATTACTATCTTTGATTTGAAATTGGTGAAGATTGATATGAAAAGGTTGCATTAAATTGAGTGGAATGAACGCCGAATAGTTTATCCAAAAAGATTTTAGAGTCACTATGCGGGTTGGGATTTTTTAACGCAAGGAAAGAAGCACTTGGTGTTGTAAATGTCTTTTTTGGTATTATATTTTGGTATTATATTTTTTTTATTTGAAAACTAAAAAAATAATGTTTGTGTTTAATAAAATATATCACGGGTAACATCTTCACGTTGCTGCTAAGTGAAAAAAGTATTAAAAAAAAGTCATTATATATTTTAATGATTACTAATCAAGAATCCTAACTCGTTTCTAGATGATAAAAATATATCTGATGCATATATATTAATATTTTATCTAGATTATATATAT
>NW_011501423.1:20113-27919 GCF_000495115.2 Populus euphratica | reverse complement strand
TTGTTGTTGTATTATTGTTATTTATAATTTGTACAATTAACCTCCCTATGGTTCGACCCCGGTCTTGCCGGGTTATTTATTACTTCGACACTCCTGTATTTGGGAGAAAACATCAATGTTTTAGTCGTGTCATTAAGCATGCTAATATATAAACTGCAATGACTGAATGATAGTGGTGAAGTGAAAGTGACTAAACAGGTTGTGGTTCTATTTTCGGTTAGGAAATATGTTGATGAAGTTCTGTGTGATGTGGTACCAATACAAACAAGTCACATCTTGTTAAGAAGATCATGACAATATGATATGAAGGCAATTTATGATGGGGTTTTAAAATAGATATACCATTGTAAAAGATGATAAAACCATCACTCTTGTACCTCTTACACCCAAATAGGTGTATAATGATCAAATAAAGTTAAAGTATGAGCATGAGGCGATAGGAAAAGAAAATCAAGGTGAGGAATAAGGGGAGAGAAGACCATTAGATTCGGTTAGAACCCAAACCACTACAACCCATTTAACCACTTATCTAAACATAAATAAATATTTGGTCAACACTCTAAATAAATCAGACCATTTAACCACTACTCAAAAACACCCAAACTTAGCTGAGAATGGAGGTAAGACAGGAGGAGTGAAGAAACTCAGGAAGGGTTATGAAAATTATATGGAAAACTAAAGAAACAACCCAATTTTTATGCTAAAGAGGATGAGGTTAAATCTGTATTTTTTGCTAACAAGCTAATTATCTTACTTGTACAAGGAGGCTTACTTTAATACTAATGATCTTGATCATATTATGTCTAGTGTTGCTATTTCTTTGTTGCAGGAGTTTGATGATGTGTTCCCCGACAATACTCCTAGCGGATTACCACCATTGAGAGGGATAGAGCATCAGATTGATTTCATACACGGAGCTTTAATTCCTAACCAAACAGCCTATATAAGCAATCTCGAGAAGACAAAGAATCTTCAAAGGCAAGTTGATGAGTAGATGGAAAAAGGAATACATTCATGAGAGTATTAGCTTGTGTGTTGTACCCGTCCTACTTGTGCCTAAATGGAGGATGTGTGTTGATTGTCAAGCATCAACAATATAATGGTAAAGTATAAACACCTCATTCCTTGGCTTGATGACATGTTAGATGAGTTACATGGATCTTGTATTTTTCTCTAAAATTGATTTAAACATTAGGTACCATAAGATTAGGATGAAAGAAGGTGATGAGTAAAAAATAACATTTAAGATGAAGCATGGTTTGTATGAATGGTTAGTAATGTTGTTTGAACTTATAAATACACCTAGTATGTTTATACTTTTAATGAATCATGTGTTACGTGCATTCGTAGGCAAGTTTGTTGTTGTGTATTTTGATGACATTTTGATCTATAGCAAGAACTTAACAGAGCATCTTGATCATTTGTGTAATATACTTAATGTGTTGCATAGTGATAAATTGTATGCTAATCTTAAAAAGTGTGCCTTTTGCATGGAGAAAATTGTGTTTCATAGCTATATTGTAACTATACAGGGTATTGAAATACATGAAGAGAAAGTTAAGGTCATCCAGGATTGACCTACACCTAAATCAATAACTGAGGTAAGGAGTTTTCATGGGTTACCTAGTTTTTATAGGCATTTTATGAAAGATTTCAGTACAATAGTTGCACCTTTAAATGAAGTTCTTAAAAGTCAGTTGGGTTTAAATGGGGGAAGTGTTACGATATAGCGGTCACACAAATTAATTACCCTAGCTTCAAACACAACACATAAGATAGTATAGATCAAGTAAGGGGTCGATCCCATGAGGAAAGTTCAAGTCAGATTTTTATGCTAGATGATATACAATTTGAGGGGGTTTGGATGTTATCTAGGTTAAAGCAAAAGAAAATAAAAAACTATCAAACAAAATTTAATAAAATCAAAAAATTATTAAGAGAACAAATCTTAGTTGCAAGCACACATCCACGTACAAAAAACATAATTGATCATAGAAATGAAATATCAATTTATATTCTGAATATTTATCTCTTCTTAACATTAGTTAGTTAATAGATTCACCATATAACTAACCCTAACCATCAAACAACCACAGTGTACGCACTAACAATTTAATTCAATGACAACTTTAAGAATTAGATAAATTGATTAATCAAGAAAACATAATTGTCTGTAGTCTATATTTGATTTGATTAAATGTTCTCTCTAAGATTAATAACGTAAATCCATCATAATTATTAAACTCAGTTGCTTCACAAGTTTATATACCACAACTTTGATATCAAACTTAGTAATACATTATTTACATTAATAACTTAGAGTCCGTTCTAGCAATTAAAATAAACAATCATAGAAAACATAAGCATAGGAGAACAAACATATTCATCATATAAACTAAAAAGAAAAGGTAAAGTAAATCTCATAGTTCTTGAAATTTGAAGGTTTCCGCGTCCTTACAACCAAGAAAAAAAAGTTTAGCCTTGCATGTTTGTTAAACAACTAATCAAAAAGAAAGAGGAATGCATAATTTTTTGGGATTCTTAGAGAAAAAGGATGTTTTTCTCTTCTTGACTGGCTCCCCTTTTCTCTTCTCTCATTCTTTTTATATCATAGAAAACCCTAGTCTCTATTTTACAAAATAGTCTCATTCCTCCCTTAAGTATATGTTTACATTTAAGTACTTTAATAATTATTTTTCTAAAAAACAAGAAATAGCCTTATATGAAATATTCAAGCTTTGACTTACATGAGCTAAATTGCTGGAATAAAAACTTTGATATTAGTTTACATGCTTCGAAATGTAATATGGACTCATTTCTTCATAAAACCTGTTTGTTGGTAGAATTTAGTTTTCATTTTTGAAAAATTATATCTCCCTCATATGACATCATTGGCTGGAATTTGAGTGTTGATAGGCCTTTAAGTTAGGAATCCAAAACAATTGAGTTTGCATCAATTAGACTTCTGTAGCTCTAGATATTCAAGTTGAAATAGACAAAGGTCAATAGTGGTAGATTGCAAGATTTAATTTTGAAGGTTGCAATTTCCATGCTCTTTCTTATTTTATTTTCTTACCTTGAATGCCTCTTTCTTATTTTATTTTCTTGCCTTGAATGCTATTTTATTTTCTTACCTTGAATGCCTAGAAAGGTATGGATGCTAGCTTTTTAATGCCACTATAATCACTTCATTTCGACCTCTAGAGCTCACGCTCTACATAAAACATCGATTGAAGGTCAAATCTGTCAATTACCTCTAATTTACTCCTTTTTGCATCTTTCATCCAAAAGTGCCTTCAAAACATAAAATAAAAAATATCAAGGCATTTTATATATAAAATATTGGCAAAAAACTAGTAAAATATAGGTAAAACTATAAAATAATATGGTTACATCAAAGAGGAACAAGAGTTGGCTTTTTGTTTTAAAACTATAAAATAATATGGTTACATCAAGGAGGAACAAGAGTTGGCTTTTTGTTCTTTTGAAAGAGAAATTATGTTCTACACCTGTTTTAGCTTTATTTGACTTTACAAAAGCATTTAAAATAAAATGTGATGCATCTAGAATAGGAATAGGTGTTGTTTTAATGTAGGGTCGAAGTCCTATTATGTATTTTAGTAAGAAGTTAAGTGAATCGACCTTGAACTATCCCACTTACGACAAAGAACTCTAATTAGTAAGAGCACTTGAGACATGACAGCATTACTTATAGCCAAAAAAGTTCGTAATCCATTTGGATTATGAATCCTTAAAACATCTGAAAGGATAAGGTAAGTTGAATAGGAGACATGAAAAATGGGTTGAATTCATTGAAACCTTTCCGTACGTAATCAAGTATAAGTAAGGCAAAAAGAACATCGTAACTGATGCACTTTTGCACAGGTCTGTTCTTTTACACATCATAAATACTAGATTGCTAGGCTTTGAATATATGAAGGAATTGTATGATAATGATTTCAACTTTGCCAAGATTTATAATGCATGTAGACATTTAGCTTTTGGTAAGTTTTATTTTATGGATGGTTGTTTGTTCAAAGAGAATAGATTGTGTGTTCCTGCTAGTTATTTGCGTGAATTGCTTGTTCGTGAAACAAATAGGGGTGGTTTAATGGGTCACTTTAGGGTTGCAAAAATCTTAAATGTATTGCATGAACATTTTTATTAGACAAAGATGTAAAAAGAAGTGTAATGAATTTATGAACAATGCATTATTTGTAGAAAAAAAAATCTTAAGTACAACCATATGGCCTATATACACCATTACTTGTGCTTATTGAACCTTGGGTAGATATCTTTATAGACTTTATTTTAGGTTTACCTAGTTCAAAAAAAGGTAGACTCTTTTTTTATTGTGGTTGATAAGTTTTTGAAAATAGCGCATTTCATTGCATGCCATAAAACAGATGATGCATCTCATATCGCAAACTTGTTCTTTAGGGAGATTGTACATTTGCATGGCATTCCTAAGAGTATAGTGTTAGATTGTTTTGTTATTAAGTTCCTTAACTACTTTTGGAAGACCTTATAGAGAAAGTTGGGAACTAAACTCTAATTTTTTACAACATTTCATCCTCAAACAAATGACCAAACTAAGACATTAAATAGAATATTATCCCAACTTTTGTGTGCTGTTCAAAAGAATTTAAAAAGTTAGGAACAATGTTTGCCTTTTGTTGAATTTGCTTATAATAGAACTGTGCATTCGACCATTAGTTTTTTTTTATTTTAAAATTGTTTATGGTTTTAATTCACTAACTCTTATGGACTTAATTCCTTTACTTTTTGAAGAAAGGGTAAGTTTAGATGGTGAAAAGAAGGCAAATATAGTAAGGTAACTCTATAAGAGAGTTCGACTAGAAATACAGAGAAAGAACAGATTTTACACTTCTAAAGCATATAAAAGATGTAAACTTATTATTTTCCAACCTGGTGATTGGGTTTGGGTGCACATGCATAAGGAACGATTTCCTAACCAAAGGAAATCAAAATTGTATCCTTGTGGTGATGGTCCATTTTAGATTTTAGAGAGAATTAATGACAACACATATAAAATTAACCTTCCAAATGAGTATGGTGTTAGTGCTACCTTTAATGTTGCTGATCTTATGTTGTTTGACATAGATTTTGATTCGAAGTCGAATCCTTTCGAGGAGAGAAGGGATGTTGTGGACCAGCCTAGAAACACCAACAAAGACCCATTATTTATTCCAAATGGTCCAATGACTCGGTCCAAGACAAAGGCATTGAAAGAGGCATTGAATGCATTGATTTTGAATATTTCAACCAAGTCAGAATTGAAAGGTCCATTAGAGTATCAAGAAAAAGACCCTAATACATCTTATCTATATGTAAAAGGGGTCCAATACAACCTTATTTAGGCCATGAGGTGAGGACAATGAAGGAAACAAAAGAATCCTACTATAACCTGGAAACAACATGAATGGCTACCTTTTCCATTTGTTTCTAAGATTAAGGGGTTGTATGGAATGCTATAAATAAGCCTTGAATTAGTTTTGTAATATTTTACTTCCTTCTCTTCTTTTCATGGCAAAACATACATATAATATTAGGGGCTTCATTTTATTTTATTAGCTACAGCCTAAGGCTTGTTTGATTTTAATTAATACTTTGTTTTCAGTTAGGATCTAAGGCTTGTTTGGATTAAGTTATGGGCTTTTCAGTTTAGGGTTTCAAGTCAGTTTTTAGTGGACCTCATACAAGTCCACATAATGGGTCCATTAGGGTTAATTTTTCAAGAACTATTTAAACTCATGTAAGTCAAGATTTTGGCAGCTTTGATGATTATTACTTCTGAATTTTATAATTTTAATATATGAGAGTGATTCTTGCCTTCTTCAGTTCTTAAACAAACTAAATTTGACTTATCAAAGATTAACTGGCTTCATAGCGCATTCTACTTAATCCAATAGTGTTAGTGCCTTGGGGCAGGTTTCAATTGTGTCCCACTCCTATAAAATCTATTTCGGCTTTTCAGGATCAGATCTCAATCTTGATTGTGGGTTATGTGACCATGTAATCATGAGGTTTGCATCAATTTTTGTGTCAGTCGAAAACAATTTGTGCTGAGGATTCTAGTGTCAGTTGCGAAATTGTATTGCGTTGATGATTTTTGAGTTAGTAGCGACTCAATTTTTGTCAACAATTACTGTATCAGCAATGGCCTGCATGTGCTGGTGATTGTTGTTAATTCTATATTCCAGCGAATCACTTCACAAATGAGTTTATGTCACCAGTGAACCAATTTCACTAACAATTCTGTCCCAGCGAATTAGTTTGCCGATGACTCTACATCACCCTCAAACCAGTTTTGTTGATGAATTTCTTTGGCAGAATTACATATCAAAACTAGTTTAGTGATTAAAATGGTTGCATTGTTAAAATGATTGCATTGTATGAATATAATATATGAATGCTAGAATATGAACATGTGTATTCTTAAAATTTGTAAGGTGAAAAGTTGTGTGATTACCAAATGCAAATGTATTGATTTGTGACCTTTAATGTGGTGGGTGGTATGACCGGAATTAGATCCGCGACCAGAAAAGAATACCCTACAGGAGGAATAGGTAGGTGGTTTCTACATTTTTCTTGTATAAAATTAATGTTTTGAAATAACTTGTTTGGAGATTATATATATTATTGTGTTGTGATGAATGTTGAATCGACTATGAAACATTGATTAAGTTGTTAATGAATGTTAAACCGATTATGAAGTGTGGATTGAGTTGTTAATGAAATTGAGTTGAATTTTAAATCGATTATGAAATGTGGATTGAGTTGTTGATGCAATCGAGTTATTAACAAATATCAAACCGATTATGAAATATTGATTTAGTTGTTGATGAAATTAAGTTGTTGATGAATATTAAACATATTATGAAATGTTGATTGAGTGGTTGATAAATGTTTAAACCAATTATGAAATGTTCATTGAGATGTTGACAAAATCGAGTTGTTGAAGAATATTAAACCGATTAGGAAATGTTGATGGAGTTGTTGATGAATGTTAAATCGACTATAAAATGTTGATTGAGTTGTTGACGAATATTAAATCTATTATGAAATGTTGATTGAGTTATTAATTAGTTTTGGCTAATGGCATCCGAGATAGATGACCGGGTTATGATTGATGATTAGCTCTAGTGATTGGTACTTAAAAGTGCATTTTTATTAAGGTTTTATATCATCATTTTATACTTAAAGTATCAATAACTCCTTAACTAAAGCATGTTTTATAATAACATATCTAATAATATAAGATGCTATTAATTTATGGTAGATATTCATCTTAAATTTAGGCCTATTATATAAATGAAAGTATTGATTGATAAGTTTAAGTACTGAAATTGAAAGGACAAATAGATGGTCAAACTTAGAAAAGAGATGCTGGTGCAATCCAAACTAGAATACTATTCGGTAATTGGGTCTTATTTAGAGCTATAGATCTCAAATTTAAGTCTACATTATATGGATGGAAAGCTAAGACATAGGCCTATAAATTTTATGTGGAGGTCTGATTTTCAAAAGATCATTTTCAAGTTCAAATTGTAGCAACAATGAAAAAGTCTGAATCTGTCCTGCAGCTCAGATATTGTTTGGTGTTCAGCTTATATTTTGAGTTCTAGAAATCCAAATGACCTTAATTTTTTTTTCTAGAAAGCTGAGACAATTTCCTAGAACTTTCATGTGGATGTCTGGTTCAAATTATGACGTTATCAATGACGTTTTATTCGAACAAGAGAAGATAAGGATTGTCACCAAGTCAAAAGTTGGTCACCCACT
>NW_011501423.1:8866-20092 GCF_000495115.2 Populus euphratica | reverse complement strand
TATGAAAGGAACTTGATTTGTTGTTAACATAAGTTATAATCATGAATGCTTGACAATATTTACAAGTATTAGTATTACTCAAATAAGATAACTAATTAATACTTTATAATTATGAATGCTTGATAATATTTACAAGTATTAGTATTTACTCAAATGAAAACCATTCTTAATATTATTCTACTTGAGTAATAAGAGTTTATACTATACTTGTTTGAAATATCATTATTGGATCCTCTAACCTTGATATTTGTTGTTATCATTATTTGATCCTCGAAGTAATTTTTCATTTCAAAGTTCTCATCAACTTCTTCTATATTCTTCTTCTTCTCCTTCTTTTTCTTTATTATTATTATTATTATTGTTGTTGTTGCTACTACTACTACTACTACTATTATTAGTGTTATTATTATTACTACTATTATTATTACTATTACTATTATTAGTAGTATTATTACTATTATTGTTGTTGTTGTTATATTATTGTTGTTTGTAATTTATACAATTAACCTCTCTATGAGTCGACCCCAGTCTTGTCGGGTTATTTATTACTTTGACACTCCTTCACTTGAGAGAAGACATCAATCTTTTGATGGTGTCATCAAACTAATAGCATCCAAAATGGATAATCGGGTTGTGTTCAATGATTAGATATGGCTAATGGCATCTGAAATGAATGATCGGGTTGTGTTTGATGATTAGTTTCAACTAATAGCATCCGAGATGGAAGGGCGAGTTGATTATAATGATTAGGTAATGGTATCCGTAGAAATGATGGGTTTGATTTTGTGATTAGTTTTGGTTAATGATGTCCGAGATGGATGACCAAGTTTAAATGTTTCGATTAGTTATGGCTAAAAGTATCCAAGGTGGATGACCAAGTTAAGATGAAGTAACTAACCCTGATTGATGTTAAACTTCGGCCTCATAACTCCTAAGGTGTGTGAGTAAGATAAGTACACTTAACAAAATAAGAAGAGACGTGCATTGCATATGAGAAGTAAAAGAAGGAATCTACCCATTCTAAGTTAATAACGAAAAGTAATGATTACATACTTCTAGTTGTTTATTATTATGTTATATTATTTACATTTCTTGTATCTATGTTGTTTTTATGATAGGGACATCACACAATAAAGGTGTATAGGAAAGCTCGTTCCACGGGTTAACTATATTTGAAAGGTGCTATGTAATAGTATGTTTTAAATTTAGGTTGAATATTTGTTATTCGACACTTTTGTAAGGACTTATAATGAAAATTATAATGGAACATGGATGTTGATGTGTGAACATATAGAGATGATGTTACGAATATATTTATATGGTATTCTCTCTTATGAGGATGTTGTGTTGTGAAATCACACGAGGATCGCATGAAAGAAAGTACTAGTTGTGTAAAATTATTGTTCAGCACTCATGTATAAACTCGTGATGATAACGAGACTAGAACAAAAATACAAATTCATGAGTATATCAATATGATATAATGTAAATGTATGAATATGTAAAAATAATATTATAGGCATATGTATTGTTTATTCGTCTTATAAGAATGTTGATTTACAAAAACTATATATGTATGATGCTATGATAAGGATGGGAATCTAATTACTAATTCATGAAATATCATTATGAGAAGTATCAAGAACTTAAAAAACAAAAATCCACTAATTTTGGCTTTGAAAAAGCCGGGTCCTTACAAATATAAAAAAAAATAAGAAAATGAAATTTAAGAAAATTATATAAAAAATATTTTTTTATTCTCATTCTATATTAATGAGAGAATTATTTTAAAAAATAACTTAGTATGCTAATAAATAATTATTAATAAAGCAATAGAACGATTATAGAATCATTAAAATATTATTTAAAGAAACTAATTTGAAGAGATTTTGTCAAAATATATATATAAAAAAACAAAAATTAAAGAGATATCTAAGAAACAAGCCAAGCCCATAAATATTTTTTTTGTTTGTTAAATTTAATCCTTGTTTTAATTAAAAGAAATATCCATATTGTTTTTTTGTCAAATTTGATCCATAGGTCCTTTTTAGAGGGGATTCGAGGACTAAGTCTATAATCTTATATAGGAAAAGGAAAAGAGTAATAAATATGATAGAGAACATGAAATTCTAAGAATAATGTTGTTTGTTCTTATTTTGGATATATGTGTTTTTTTAATATAAATTGTGAATTTTTTTTATCTAGGTAATTCAATAGATATTTGTAACTCATGAATCTTTTTTTTTTTTGAGTAGTAAGGCTAAAAAGTCATTTTATCATGATAATAATAATAAGAAACAAATATCTCTTACAAAAGTATTAATTATGGACAAATATATCATATACATGTATTAATGAGGGACTAAAGTGATTAGGCTTGGGACACTCGCTATGCTTATGAACATTTTACCATGTTATTAAGCTCTAAATCGAGGCTAAAGCCCCTGGGTATAAGAACATGCCTAGCAGCTGGGCTTGAGCTCGACACCTAAGCTCAAGCTCACTGCTTGAGCCTAAAAGACACTTAATATGAGCCCAATAATTAAGCCCACAATTATCATTAAAACCAAAATACTTTCATAAAGCCCATCATGGATTTGTGCCAAAAATAAATATCTTTTTAACAAATATTAAAAATATCAATAAATTATGATTCATCAGAAATAGAAAAGCAAAGATCTAAACTCGAGAAAATATTCAAACTAATACAATACTCAAATTAATTTTGAACTACAGTTGCAAGAATCAAGAATCGATTTAGTTTAGAAAATCAACAAGATGATTCTATAACCTAATGGTTAGTAAGTGGAAGAACTTTTTTATTGTATTAAAACAATATCATTTCAAGATTTTTTTTAAATAAACATTTAAGTTGATAAGAGATTTAAACAAAGTCGATCCCTAAAGTCTATCAATTTGTTGTGCTAGGAACACCATTCAAATTATATAGGTTGCGTGTTTTTTTGCAATGCACTAGTATGGTAAAAAGTAAAAGAGCCTAAAGTTATTTTTCTAACCCCTGTTACCCTTGATTCCTTGTTTTGCCTGAGAAAATTATAAAAAAAAAATCATTGATCAACAATTGAAGTTATTAGAGTATTTATGTGATATCGAGTTTGCAACTGTATTTGAGTGTATTTACCTTGAAATATAATAAATTGATTTTTTTGAGTGTTTTTCAATGATATCAATACACTAATATCTAAAATAAAATAAAAAATAATTATTTTAATATATATATTTTTAAAATACTTAAAAAAAAAAAGGAACATACAGAAAAGAAGAAGAAGAGAACTTACCACCATCAATGAACAAGAAAGGAGTGAGTTTCGGTCACCGTTCAACCACGTCAGACTGATGGCATCATCTCCTTGCGTCGCTGCTAACAGAATCAACACAAGCAAAAAGCCAAGAAAGCTAAATACATTATTGATAATTGACATAGAGCCAATTATAGTGGCTTCAACCATGAAGATCGTTTCTATTGGTCTTCAATTGGATGTGGCGACTCCCCCTTTAATGATGGTGTTGAGAAAGTGAGAATAGATGATTACGAAAGAGATATGTAAAAGAAACCAAAGTAGATTAAGAAAATTACATGTCAATTCTATCTTGATATTAAATTATCTTGTAACATATCCATTAACTTAACATATTTAGCAAGTAGAGCTTTTGTTTTATTTTTTTTCTAAATATAATTTTAAATAACAATATGTATAATTTATTTTTGTTTGGATTTTAAGTTAATTTGACCTTGTTACAAATGAATCACATGTATTCTTTTTAATTGTTGTTCTTTGAATTTTAAATGAATTAGGCCTTTTATTTTTTTTCTAGTTATGCTTTAAAGAAAGCATTCGAGTTTGAGTTCATATATATATATATATATAAAGTTTACAAAATAAAAATAAAGTTAATTTATGTTAATTGAAAGGTTAATTCTATTTATTAATAAATAAAATTTTATCAGATTAATTCTATTTATAAAACGTCTCTTTACCACTGGTTATAATTCTATTTTAAATTCTGATCTTTTGTTGAAACTTACAAAATTAAAGGGACCCAATTCTTATAATTAGTAAAGAATGAGGACTAAGTTAAACATTTCACAAAGAATTAGAAAACACCACTCATGTTCTTTGCATGTTTCATTTTAGTCCTCTATCTATTAATTCCATCCTTCCTTAACAATTTTATGCAAATTAGCCTCCAATTAGCCCTTAAATAGCAAAATCAAAAACAAAAGAATGGGGGTGAAAAGAATTAAAATTCAGGGGCACAATGAATTCATGGTGCCCATCAGTGCTGGTGTACATTACGTGAGGGAATAATTAGAGTTCTCTATGATAGGCATGTTAGGAACGGAGATTAGACCTTGAGGACATGTCATCGTAGGTATGCACGATTCAAAAGGGAGGAGGGAAAATGTTATTTCATAGGCCTAAGGCCTAAGGCTTGAGAAAGAAAGCAAGGGAAGACAGAAACGGGGGAGACTTGAGACTTGTCCTTTTCATTATATCTATCTGTCAGACATTCTTTGCCCATTGCTCCAATTAGCACAAGCAAGAACCATGTGGACATGCACGCTGCTCGCTTTTAATTGTAGAGCCTCAGCCCCCAGGCCTTTATCACAACGCGGCAAACTTCTTATCACTGCTGTCTTGTTTCGTCCATGAGACTCAGATTAAAATTCCAAAAATGGTGGTAGAGAGTGATGAGTCTTCTAAAAAGACATAAAAGAAAAGATTTGCTATTATCTATGGCGGAGAGATTTCAGATAACCGGAGGGAGGAGGAGGAGGAGGAAAAATCACTCCGGTTGCCATGCCATGCAAGAGAGAAGAAAAGACAAAAAAGAAGAAGGGCGTTACGGTAATTTAAACTGAGAAATAGTTAAATAGACATGACTAGAGAGTAATAACACCGCAAAGCACACCCATCTCCAAGCCTAAAAACTTAGTCTGAAACAGCTGTAAGGTCAGTGTTGTAAATAAATCAAAAGTCTAAGCCCAAATGGAAACTATTTAATTTTATAATTTATCCATCGAAGATCCAAATTTGCCATCCGGGAATCCCCCAATTTCCATGCGACGACGAAATCACCAAAAAAGAAAAAAACACGAGAAATCTGGAGAGAGAAACAAAGCCAGTGGAGGATTCCAGGGGGGCGGAGTGTGTTCCAAGCACACCAACACGAACAGAGAGAGAGAGAGAGAGAGAGAGAGAGAGGGAGGGGGGGAGGGAGTGTTTAATTTAATTTGTTTGGGGTCATGGCGGAGGGTGAAAAGGAGAAGAAATCAAGCAGCAGCAATAATGAAGAGAGCGTGAAGCTATTTGTAGGTCAAGTACCGAAGCACATGACAGAAGATGAGCTTCTGGCAATGTTCAAAGAGTTCGCTTTGGTGGACGAAGTCAACATCATTAAAGACAAGATCACTCGCGCTTCCCGAGGTTGCATACTTGCTTTAAATTCTTCACATTCAAGATTCGCAGTGTGTAATGGTTCTTGCAACCCTAATTTCCTCTTCTCTTAGGTTGTTGTTTTCTATTATGTCCTTCTAGACAAGAAGCAGATAAGGCTGTTAATGCTTGTCATAATAAGAAAACGTTGCCCGGGGTTAGTCCTTCCTCTAAATTGATCTCTCTCTCTCTCTCTCTCTCTCTCTCTCTCTCTCTCTAACGTTGCCCGGGGTTAGTCCTTCCTCTAAATTGATCTCTCTCTCTCTCTCTATGTACAGTCTATAACTTGCTGATTTCTTGTTTTCTATCCACATTGTATTGTAGATGAAATGTGATTAATTAATTCTTCGGACTTAATTTGAGTAGTTTATTTTATTTGGTATTTATGGAAAGTACTTACTGTGGTCGACTTTGGAGACATGGGATGGTTTCTACTGTGTTTGATATATTGTGAGTGACCTGTGGATCCTGTGATGTAATGGTTATAGATTACTGATGCTGATAACTGTTTAGTTAATTATTATTAATCATGTCAAAACAAGCCTCGGTGATTTACAGTAGTAGAATATGTTTGCATCACAAGTAAATTTTACTGTGTTAGAGTTGGAATCTGTTGCAACGAGGACTGGTTTTGTCAATGAGATCGTGGTAATATTGCTAATAGAGTATGGGAAAGACGGTGGTGTTTTAGGAGGGATGAAAAGAAGTTGATTTTGATAAAATGGATATCATGATGCATATACAATACATTTATATTGGATATTGGTGATGAGAGCGTGGGCTTTGATAATTGTGAATAGATATGGCAGTGAAAAGTGTGGGTGAGTCGCTCTACACAAAATGAAATTAGGATGCATATGTAGATGAGAGAAAATGTTGAGAGATTCTAAACCAAAATTGAAATTGTTTCGAAGAATGTATTGTAAGGATGTTGTGACACCAAAAAAAAAAAAAGAAACCTTTCTGCAGGCATAAGTTGCGATGGAGTCTTAAGACTTATTTGAATAGTTTAAATTTGAATGTAAAGCCAATAATTATGGAAAAACCATCGATACTTTTAGTTCATTACTAGAATATTTTAGATATTGCAGCATATGTTCACAATTGATCTTCAACATTTGATGGTTAATTACATCATATCTCAATCACTGTTATTATAGATGAATAGCCATGCAATCTAGGATTTTGCTGGCCTAGGTATTTCAGTTAATCAGGATTCTTTGAGGTCTAGCCTTTTTCTGGTTTTGTATAATCTGTTTTATTTAGGGGTTTAATTCTCACTGCCTTCTTTTGTTAAATATCTCAGTGGTTGGATAGTCTGATAACTTGCAATGTGGTCCTTGATCAGTGCTAGCTTTGTATGACTTGTGCTCTTATTTTAATTAAGCTCTAATGCATTCATCTCACTGTCTCTCTAATTGAAATGCATCCTTTTCTTTCTTTCCAATTCAGGCATCTAGTCCGTTGCAAGTGAAGTATGCAGATGGAGAGTTGGAAAGGCTAGGTGTAATAAAATATCTTTGACTATTGATTTATTTGCCATTAAGATCATTACTGTGAATTGCTGCAGCAATTTCTCATGCCTTAATTGATTCTTTTATTTTAGTGTTAATTTAGCATGTCCCATTATGATTTTTTTTTGTCCTTGCAATCCAGAACACAAACTATTTGTTGGTATGCTTCCAAAAAATGTCTCTGAAGCTGAATTATCCGATTTGTTCTCTAAATATGGAATTATAAAGGACTTACAAATACTAAGAGGTTCTCAACAAACAAGCAAAGGTATTCTTTCTTTAATAATCCTGATTTCTTAACTGGCTGTTGTTGTGAAGCACTGAACTGTACTGTTCTTGCTGATCTCAATTAACTAATTGGCAGGCTGTGCTTTTTTGAAGTATGAGACAAAAGAGCAAGCCCATGCTGCCCTGGAGGACATCAATGGGAAGCATAAAATGGAGGTGAGCTTTCAAACTCAAGCAATTATTCTTTCTAGTTAGAACCCAACTTTAATTCCATGCTGTTTAAAAATGTGATGGGAAATGTCATCTTTTTTTTTTCCTGTCTTTTTAATCAATTTTGGTTATCAAATTGAACTCGAACATTGAATAAGGTTTTGTTACATAATGTAACCTCATGGATCTGCCTGGTAAAATCTGTCATTTAGTCACTTTGATGGTGTTTTGCTAACTATTTGGTCAGGCTGGTGATGAGCTTTTGACAGAATAGCATAAGTAACTGTGTCAAAATAATTTATGTAGCTTTCTCTGAACTTGAATAACCAAACTTGTATTTCCTGAATAGGCTGTACAATATGAAGGTATAAAACCGATCACAAACTTGTATCAATATCAATATATTTTTCTCTTACAACAAATGATAGATCGAAAATTGAAACTTATCTTTCGTTTGACCTTGTCGCGTTCTTAACAGATGCTGTAGGAACGAGTTCCAAGTTTTAACTAGTTTTCTTTTTCTTCTCCCTGTTGAGTTTATGTTTTATATATTTATTTATTTTTGTAAGTTATAAAGAATTGAGGGTTGAGGGCCAGTCTTTGTAAACCTGTTTAAAACTTGGAGCTCGGCATTAATATGGATGCATGAATCAATGATATGCAGTCTGATTGCTCTCTTGCTTTGTTAGGGTTCAAGTGTTCCTTTGGTTGTCAAATGGGCAGATACAGAAAAGGAAAGGCAGGCTCGGAGGGCCCAGAAAGCACAATCTCAAGCTATGCCCAATACTGATTCACAACATCCATCATTATTTGGTGCCTTGCCAATGGGATATGCTCCCCCTTATAATGGATATGGATACCAGGTCTGTTTCTATTTTCCAGGAAATATCCCAGAATCTGCAGTTACCAAAACCTTTTTGAAGTTGTCAGGATCTTTCTTGACTCCCTAACTTCTTTGTATCTTGCTTACCTTTGTTCATTTAACTCGAACATTTTTTAATTTACTATTTAAAATCAAAATGGTGTTAAGAGCATGGCCATCTCTTTGTTTTCCTTGTAGGCTCCTGGAGCTTATGAACTTGTGCCATACCGTCTGCGTGGTGGGATCAGACCTGACCTTTCACTCAATATTTCCCCTAGAAATTATGCTCCCGCTAGTTATATGGGCTCTGCTTATCCTACGATGCCAGGTCTTCAGTATCCAATTGTATATCCTGGAGCAATAATGAGTCATCGACCTTTGAGTAGTTCTCCTGGTGCATTATCACCCACAGTTCCGAGCTGTAATTCTGCAACATCTTCAGCTGCCAGTGGAAGTTCTGGGGGTCAAGTGGAAGGCATGTTTATTACATAATTATTATTATTCCATGCCTTGTTAATTGTTACTCCTTTTTGCATTCCTGTGGTTCTTTTCTCCTAAATGCCTGTGTTGTGCATCTTAGGTCCACCTGGTGCTAATTTATTCATATATCATATACCTCAAGAATTCGGTGACCAAGAGCTTGCCAATACTTTTCAAGCATTTGGTCAGGTCTTAAGTGCCAAGGTCTTTGTTGATAAAGCAACTGGTGTTAGCAAATGTTTCGGTATGAACTTTACTTCTGAGCCTGACATTTGCAATTAGGAGATCTACCTATGTCTCTGATAGGCCTTTATTTTCAGGATTTGTGAGTTATGACTCACCAGCTGCAGCTCAAAATGCCATTACCATGATGAATGGATGCCAATTGGGCGGTAAGAAGTTAAAGGTTCAGCTTAAGAAAGACAATAAACAGAGCAAACCCTATTGATCAGCAGTCGAATCAAGGAAGCAAGCAGGATTCTGTGTGATGTGGGCTGACATTCAACCCGGCGTGGCTGCATTATCGGCATATTAGGGGTGGATCAATAGTCCGTGGCCATGTAATTGCTTCAGGGGATTGAAATTCCCAAAACTTGTAATTCACTGTGCATTGCGTGCCTATACAATTTGTAATTTGTGTACCATGGAAGTTCATTTAGAGATTAATTACCAATTTATTGATTTTTCCCTGAGAGCTTCTGTTAGTAATATTGTTGTGGCATCCATGACAGACACTTCTCTGATATTCCTCTATTTCTTCTCTGATGATATTCTGCTATTTATTATTAGATTGACCTTTTTTTTAAACCCTTGGTTCCTTTTGTTGGTTAATTAAACGAATCATGGGTATTTAGGGTAGCTTTTGAATTTTTGAATTTAATTTTTTATTTATTTTTAAATTATTTTGATGTACGTGTTTTATAAATGCCAGTAAAAATAATAAATTTGTTTTATTTATAAACAAATGGTTATAGCACTCACAAAACGAAAAGATAAATTTTAAGAGATAATTAGTTTAAAAAGAAACCCCAAACACGCACGGCAAAACACACTCTCACCACCAGCACACCCGTAGCAAGCCGAAGAGTATCAACATAATTAACCCATCTCTCCCAACCTCCATTCCTCCATGGAAGCAGCATCGTGACCTCCACCAGCACTTCATCTTCTCTTGTGCAACACCATCAGCAGTCTAGCGCAGCTGGTTCCAGCTCTTGCAGCATCTCGGTCCAGCAGGCAACTGCTTCACCTTGGCCGTTCCTGTGGTAGAACGCAGTCCAACCACAGCAGCACCGAGCAACCACCTTACTTCACCGCCACCAGTAGCAGCAGTTCTCATCCTCCCAAGTTTTCTTCCTTTAGTATGAAATTACTTGCTTAAAGAATTGGAGCATAGTGTAGACATATCAAAGGTTTTAACCGACACTCACAGCACAAGTTTCATCTTCTCGGTCCAGCACTAGTTCCAACATCTTCAACTCCTTCCATAGCAGCCGCAACAATACTGGTCTCAGCTGAGAATTCACAACAACACCTGCACTGGTGGTTTATCTTCTCAGTCCGGCACTAGATCACTAAGATGCTTCTTTTGGGTAGCAATTTGTTGGCCCAATCTTTCCTTGCAGTTCCTCATTCCTAAACATTGAAGATACTGGTGGTTAACCTCCCAGGATTCAGGTACCTCTGATTTTGAAGCTTCAAGCTTAAACTTGGGGGTTCTGATAATCTGTTCCAGTTCCTCATTCTGGTGGTACTCCTGTAATTCATTTCACATGGCTGTCATAGATCTGATTTTGAAACATTTGTGTGTGTTAAGTTAGTTTTTATTTTTTAAAATCTTATGAAGACGGCTCTTTGGTCTGAAAAAATATATGTTTGGTTAAAACTGTAGTTAAAATTGAGGTTAAGAAAAAAATTATTTAATGTGTTTGGTTAGAAATTGTAGTTCAATTTTATTTTATTATATAATTACTTAAAAGGACTTAATGCATAATATTAATGAAGTTACATTACAACCAATAAATATTTGCAAATAGACCTAAACATATTAGAGCAATAATTTATAATTGTGTCATTGCAGCAACCCCATCACGTATGTAATCCATTCGCGAAGGCCTTTGGTGTTCTTGGCTCTGTGAATATGGAGCTACATCAATTAGAAAATCATCGGGCACAAAATCAGGATGGCGATTGAACTCCATAAATGCCACATCTTGCATTGAAGTTCTTCTAATGTAATTATGAATTGCCATGGATGCGACAACAATTTGAACTTGTGTCTTGTAATTATAGGATGGCATATTCTGTAGGATTCGCCATCTTTTTTTCCAAACTCCAAATGTTCGTTTTATCACACAACGTAATGAAGAGTGCATACGGTTGAAAATTTCTTCACGAGTTTGTGGTTGTCCTCTCCTCCTAAATTCTTGCAAATGATATCTCTGACCTCTATATGGACCTAAAAATCCATATT
>NW_011501423.1:0-2954 GCF_000495115.2 Populus euphratica | reverse complement strand
AAAAAGTTATTGATACTTTAAGTGCAGAATGATGATATAAAACCTTGATAAAAATATACTTGTAAGTACTAATCACACCCTCAAATCAGCTTATCACTAGTCCCTAGTAATCAAAGTATTAAAATAAAAAAATAATTTGCAAGTTCCACAAAGCAAGGCTAATTAGTATTTAAAAGTATATTTTTATCAAGGTTTTATATCATCATTTTGCACTTGAAGTATCAATAACTCCTTAACTATAATATGTTTTATAATAACATATCTCATAATATAAGATACCTTTAATTTATGGTAAATATTCATCTTAAATGCAGATCTATCACATAAATCAAAGGATTGATTGATGAGTTTAACTACTGAAATTAGAAAGACAAAAAGAAGGCTAAACTTAGAAAAGAGATGCTAGTTTAGTCCAAACTAGAACACTATTTGGTTATTAGATCATAACTGGAGCTATAGAACTTGAATTTAGGTATGCTCTATATGGATGGAAAGCTAAGATATAGGCCTAAAACTTTCACGAAGAGTCTAAGATTCAGAAAAGCAGTTTTCAAGTTCAAATTGTAGCAACAACGGACAAGTCAAAATCTGTCCTACAACCCAGATACTATTCAGTCTTGAGCCCATATTTCAAGTTCTAGAAGTCCAAATGCATCAATTTTTTTTGTTGGAAAGCTGGGACAATTTCCCCGAACTTTTATAAAGATTATCTATTTAAATTATGATGTTAGCAATAATGTTTTTGGCAAATAAAAAGATAAGAATTGTCAAAAAATTAAAAGTTGGTCATCCTCTTAATCATTAGTCATCAAATCAATTGTTTCAAATTTTAGCTTATAAACAAAAGGCATTTGTCATGCATTTAAGTATCTTGATTTTTTGATCAAGATCATTTCCTTACTTACTTTCTTTCTTTGTATCTTTAATTTTCTAGTTTTATTTCATGTTATAGTTTCATTAATGTCTTGTTTATTTCTTTCACTTCCTTTATTATACTTATATAATTATGTTCTCATCTTATTTATTTATGTTTTAATTCTTCTTAATGTTTAGTTAAGTTTATTATATCAAAGTAAAAAAGTTTCATTAATGGTGTTAGGATATTTATAATATAAACTCAATATGGACTTCAATGTTTCCATTCAAGAAAGTTTGTTATTTACATGTCTTATCATTTTTATCTTATTAATTCTTAATACATTGCTTGTTAAATGATTAATCTAGATTTGTATTATATAACACTTGATACAATAAATGTTTGATCCTTCATAGCCAACTGTATAGCATAACCTACACTTATGCTATGAAAGGAACTTGATTTGTTATTAATATAAGTTAGCATCATGAATTCCTGATAATATTTAAAAGTTCGGTGTTACTTAAATAAGATAATTAATATGATCATGTTAATAATTTATAATAAGCTACTAATGACAAATCATCCGTTTAGAATCTTCTTTATGTGTGGTTTTCAATTGAGTAATAAAAAAAGTTTATATTATACTTATTTGAAATATCATTAGTGGATCATTTAATCTTGATAATTGTTTTATAATTGTTTAATCTTTACATTAATCTTACATCTTAAAGTCATCTTCATCATCATCGTCGTTGTCATCATCATCATCATCATCATTATTATTTATAATTGATATAGTTAACCTCCTTGTAGTTTAACTCTAGTCTTGCCGAGTTATTTATTACTTCGACACTACTACACTTGGGAGAAGACATCAATCTTTTGATCGTGTCAAAGGCATTCATCATTCAACTTTCATTAGTCTATCCAAATAAACAAACTTTCATTAAATGAATATATCTGTTTCATACTATTGAAACAATATATTAATAAACTTTCATTTTATGTACTCAATGTATGAAAACATAGATTATTGGGCTTTTATTGGAAGAAAACAATATTTTGTTCTAATATTTTTTTAAGATTAACGTCATTGGGTTGAAATTATTATCATTTTTTAAAAATATATATACATATAACTTAAAACACAATTCATCTTTAACCTATATAATGAACTTTCAGCTAATGACTCTCAGACCAATTAGTCTTAGGGTATTAGGTGTTGAGATATCTCTACATACTTAGTAACTTAAGTTGTAGATACTGATATGTAGATAGTGCAATGTTTGATTCCCTTAAACTTTCCTCCTCAACCCATGTAACAAGCAAAGGCCAATAGCTTCCAAGTTAGTTGACTTTAAGTTATTAGGTGTTAGAACACTCATTCAGGCTTGATTGCTTAGGTTATGGAGGCTACAAAACCAAACTTATTTACGTTTTTATTATCATTAATATTATTAATTTTTTTTACAAATTATATACTATCTTTTTCCCTTAGTTGTTACCTTTAATAAAAGAACATAAATAATATAATAATCTAATGTGCAACTCACAATTATATATTAATGTATGTATGTGAAAATGAAGGTTTAAGAATACTTCTTAAATGAGTATATGAGTAGAATCAAGTGATAACAATATGAGAGTTTGTACATCTAAATATTTCATGAGAAGTATGTGATAGACCTTGTTATAAATATTACAAATAACTATTAGAAAATGTTTACTAAAATGCATCTCAAAAGTTAATAAAATTCTTCCTTACTCTGTCATCCTAGTAATAACAATTTTGTCTAATGGTTTTATTAAAAACAAAAGCAGTTAGTTAGTTAGTTAGTTTTTTGTCAACTACCTCTCCAACCAAAACAAGACATTGTCATCCATATCGTAAGGTAGAAAGATAGAATATAGAAGACATCACTTGAAACAACGAACACCAACAAACCTGAAACACACTTAAACAAATATATGAAACAAAAAAACATAAATATTATGTTATTAATAAAACAAAACGACACAATTTCTTAAAAACTAAGACTTAAATTGTAGTTGTGATTGTAGCTCATATCTTCTCTTTGTTTTACATCTAAAAATG
>NW_011501427.1:42716-43506 GCF_000495115.2 Populus euphratica | reverse complement strand
CCTTTCTTTCTTTTGTTTAATTTTCCTATCCACTCTTATCCTACTCTCTAATTTTTTCTCTTGAGCAAATCAGACTTTGCCCTCCTCTCATGACTTATGACCAAATCTGTATTTCCACTCTCATCAAGCTTACTTTCTTTACTTTAAAATTTTAATTGGTCTTTGTAAACATGATTTAGTGATAATGGTGTAAGAGTGATGTATTTTATGTTTTTTACAAAAAAAAAAAACCACTATATCTAAACCCATCATGTACAACTTCCGATTAAACTACCATGATCTCCCTAGTAACAAATGCCTTACATACATAAGCATACATCACACAAAATTTTATTGTTATATCACCTAGTAAAAAATGAAACCAAAATTTGTTTATTAACCTTCACTTCTCCATATTGATTCAATCACCAAAGTCTATAAAGTATTAGCAACATTAACATAACTCTCACCATCTGTAATCATACTACTTATTATATAATTATATGACATCTTATATGGAAGATATTCTCCCTTTATTGCTACAAATCATCCTCTTTTATATGAATATTCAATGCTTACCTAATCACAATTGATTCACCTTTGACTTGATACTTTATATCTCCATCACTAACATTTTCAAGTTTTGGCACCTCATCATCATCTTCTTCTTCTGTCATGTTGAATTTTCCTAAGTGTGGAGGGATGTTCCATTATAAATATGGCATCAGAATATTATTATTGTTATTATTAGTATTCCTACTACTACTATTATTAGTACTACTATTATTGCTGCTGCTATTGTTATTACTAT
>NW_011501427.1:41564-41837 GCF_000495115.2 Populus euphratica | reverse complement strand
GAAGAGGAGATTAGAACGTGGGCAACTATGAAAAGAGTGATGAAGAAGAGATTTGTTCCTGATTAGTATAAACAAGAGCTATACATTAGACTTCAGACTTTGCGACAAGGATCTTTAAGCGTGGAAAAGGATGTGAAAGAGTTTGAGTTGCTGCTGATTGGTTGTGAATTGATGGAACCCCAAGAGCAAACAATAGCTAGATTTCTTGGAGGGTTGAGGAAGGACTCAAATCGAATGTATCATCCGTGATAAGCTTGATTTGATGAGGAACGT
>NW_011501427.1:36192-41521 GCF_000495115.2 Populus euphratica | reverse complement strand
GCCTTCAATGGGTTGTTGGCATGATTACGCTTGGTGTTAGGCTAATCCGCATCATCCCCTCTCTCTTTAAAAGGGTTCGACCTCGAATCATCACCTACAGCGGTGGCTAGCCTGTAGCCATCTGTTGTTTTACATTTCTGTTCTCATTGTAAATCTGGGGTATGCCCCTTATAATCTTTGTATCGTTTTCCTTTAATATATATGTCAACTTACCAAAAAAAAAAAACATACAGTCTCCCTAAAAAACAAGTGTGCGATATGAGATGCATCATTTGTTTTATTGCATGCAATGAAATGCGTCATTTTAGAAAACCTATCAACCACAACAAAAATAGAGTCTCTACCTTTCTTTGACCTAGGTAAACCTATAACAAAGTCGATAGAGATATTGACCCAAGGTTCAGTAGGCACAGGTAATGGTGTATATAACCCATTTGATTGTATTCTAGATTTTGCCTTTCTACAAGCAATGCACTGCTCACAAATTCGTTACACATCTCTTTTCATCTTTGGCGAATAAAAATGCTCATGCAATACATCCAAGGTTTTCGCAACCCTAAAGTGACCCATTAAACCACCCCCATGTGCTTCACGAACAAGCAATTCACACAAAGAACTAGCAGGAACACACAATCTATTCTCTCTGAACAAATAGCCATCCATGAATGTCATCAAAATACACAACCATAAACTTACCTATGAATGCACGCAACACATGATTCATTAAAGGCATAAACATACTAGGCGCATTTGTAAGTCCAAACGGCATTACTAACCATTCATACAAACCATGCTTAGTCTTAAATGCTGTTTTCTACTCACCACCTTCTTTTATTCTAATTTGATGGTACCCACTTTTCAGGTCAATATTAGAGAAAATATAGGATCCACGTAACTCATTTAACATGTTATCAAGCCTAGGAATGGGGTGTCTATACTTTACCATTATGTTGTTGATGGCTCGACAATCAACACACATCCTCCATGTTCCATCCTTCTTGGGCACAATGTTGTGCCGTGAATGATTCAAAAATCAGCAACAATGAATCTGACGAAAATGGATGAAGGATGGGTCTGGTTGTATTGTCTTTCTTCTGGTGTTTAGGCTAGATTATAGTATTTTTAAGGTAAATAAAAATGGAGGATAAACTAGAGTGATACTTTGATAAGTCGATCTGGACGCCACAAAGATCAATCTAGGATTTTGACGCCACACTCTTTGTGATTGAAGAGTGATAAGTCAGGTAGGGTTCTTCACAAATCAATTTGGAAGAATAACTCTTAATTCTCGGAATTAAGTTCAAATATTGGCCAAAAGTTGTTTATTACATATTCTGATGCCATATTTATAATGGAACATCCCTCCACACTTAGGAAAATTCAACATGACAGAAATCAAGCCCAAAACTTGGACTTTGACAAAGTAACCAGACAAATTACACTAGCACACATTTTCTGACTTTAATTGAAACATAAACAGACCGAATTTAAAATGGCTATAACTTCTTGCACAAAAGTCCAATGCAATCATGGTTGGACAATCTGGAAAGATCACGTTCTGAACTTGAAATCCACCTAGATTAGTCTTGTTTTCACATGCAATGGATGACTTCAAATTCGGGTTCAAATTTATCTACTGTTCTGACGTAAACAGCATCAATTTCTTAACTTATTTGCATTATCAACCCAAATTCAAGTAGTCCAGCATCAAAAGAACCATTAAGGGCTCTTCCCATCTTTAAGCTCCAATTGTAGGCAAATAAGCACCCTTGAACCAATTTGAAACTGATTGCCAAATTTTAACTCCGACGCAGCTTCAATCATTCCAATCTGACTCGTCAAGGTCCTTTGTAGTTGTTTCGCTCTCGCTCTTGTCATTGGACCATCTGAATCCTCTTGCATATTTGATTTACCTTTACGAGATGGATTATCATTCCCATGATGCACATCATCAGCCCCGGGTTGATAATGATTTGTCCTCAAATCATAATCGTCGTCATCATCCAAGTATGGAGTCAAGTCTTTCACATTAAAAGTAGCTGATACATTGTAATCACCAGGAAGATCTACCTTATACGCATTATCATTCACCTTCTCTATAATCCGAAATGGACCATCAGCTCTTGGCATCAACTTGGACTTGCGTTTGCTTGGAAATCTGCCCTTACTAAGATGAATCCAAACAAGATCACCAGGTTCAAACCTAACCATTTTCCGCCCCTTGTTAGCTTGTTTAGCATACTTTGTTGTTTTCTCCTCAATATGTAATCGAACCTGCTCATGTAGTTTCTTCATCAATTCTGCCTTTCTAATTCCATCCATAGATGTCCTCTCATCAATTGGAATATGAACAAGATCAATAGGAACACAAGGATTAAAGCCATACACGACCTCAAATGGTGAAAATTTTGTAGCCCCATGCACACTACGATTATATGCAAACTCCACAATAGGCAAACAAGTATCCCAACTCTTCAAATTCTTATGTATAACAGCTCGTAACAAAGAAGATAAAGTTCGGTTTACTACCTCAGTTTGTCCATCAGTTTGTGGATGACATGCCGTACTGAAAAGTAACTTCGTTCCTAGCTTCCTCCAAAGAGTCTTCCAAAAGTAGCTTAAGAACTTTGTATCACGATCAGAGACAATGCTTTTAGGAACTCCATGCAAACGAACAATCTCTTGAAAGAACAAATCAGCTACATGTACAGCATCGTCAGTTTTGTTGCAAGGAATGAAATGGGACATTTTGGAGAATCGATCAACCACAACCATTATTGAATCCTTTCCACGCTGTGTTCTCGGTAACCCCAGTACAAAGTCCATGCTAACATCCATCCACGGTTGTCACAAGTGTATCACTAGCAACATTAGCACAACTACCTCCATCAATTATCATGCTACAAACCTTGTTTTGGATGTGACATCGAGTGTAAAATATATTTTCTCGTTGCTGATCTACATCAACTTCCTTGATTTGCATGTTCAGCGCACGTCTTATAACCAAAGCGTCCCCCTCAACAGGATATGGCCACTAAGACCACCACCATGAGCCTCTCGCACAAGCAACTCCCGTAATGAACCTGAAGGAATACACATTCTGCCCATTTTGAACAAGTAACCTTCATGCATAAAGAACCCATCACAAGCTCCCTTTGCACATTCGGTAACCACATTAGCAAAGTAGGAATCATTAGCGTATTGATCCTTCACTTGTTCAAAACCCATCAGCCTTGCATTCAACATAGAGATCAGTGCATACCTCCTAGAAAGAGCATCAGCAACCACATTAACTTGCCCTTTCTTGTACTTTATGACATAAGGAAATGACTCCATAAACTCCACCCATTTAGCATGTCTTCGATTCAGCTTGCTTTTTTTTTTTTTGGTAAGTTGACGTATTTATTAAAGGAAAACGATACAAAGATTATAAGGGGCATACCCCAGATTTACAATGAGAACAGAAACGTAAAACAACAGATGGCTACATGCTAGCCACCGAACTGAAAACTCAAGACCTAACTTGATTCGTTAGGGAAACCAATACAACCAGCTAAATATCAAATGAAGAATCTATGTTATTAACCCTCCATGCTCGTTGGATTCTTTTATTTTCATCTGTTGGTAGAACGTTCCTCATCAAATCAAGCTTATCACGGATGATACATTCAATTTGATGAAAGACCAAATTCTGAGTTCTAGATATTCCAGCAAAGGTCCTTGCATTCCTTTCTTGCCAGATATGATACACTGTAGCTGCAAAACTGAGTTTACGAGAAAAATTGACAAAACTTTTGCCATGCCAAGTGACAGTGGCCCATCGAATCCATTCATCCCATCCTTTTGTCATTCTTGGAATGTTGCATCTGTCACAAACATCCCACCAGATCGCTTTAGTATAGGAGCATTCAAAGAACAAGTGGTTGTGATCTTCGTAGTTGCGGAGACAGAGTGAGCATCTATTGGGACCATGTATACCAAATCGATGAAGTCTATCTTGAGTTGTGAGTTTCTGTTGGACAGCCACCCATAGAAGAAACGAATGTCTTGGAACAGCATTCTTGAACCACAAAATGAAACCACAACCTGCTTAGTCAAAAAATGCAGAACAGTAGAAATATTGCAAGATCAATATCTCCCACCTCGTTGATTGGAACAAAGATCCGTTCGGTCAATATTTCAAGAAGGTTGGAACGAACAACATAGTCAGAAATGTGGACTATCCAACGGTGAACGGAGTAGATCTATCTTCATCATTCAGAACCCTAGGCATTTGTTCCACTCCTAACACACCCTGGGAGTATGCAATTACTTCTGATTTAACTGCCTCATGTCCTTCGACAACCTCTCCATCCTCCTTTGTAAGTGAAAGAAGTTTATTTCTATGCTGTCTTCCATTTACTGATTTGTGAAAGTAGCCAGTATTCTGATCCCCCAAGCTAAGCCACTGTATCCTTGACTTTTGTTTGAAAAAACTCTCTTCGGCCTTGACGATAGAAGCGTAGTTACGTACAGCATCCCTTTCTCGCATGCACAAAGTTGGATTCCCATGTGCTGTATGGAGAGCCTGTTGAGCCTTATCCATTTCATCTTTCGCATCTTGGACTCTATCTGAAATGTTGGAGAAGTGAGTCATATTGAAAAGTTTCAATTCCCGTTTTAGTTTTCTTAGCTTGCAACACAGCTGATACATTGGACAACCCCCTGAATTGTGTTCCCATACTTTCCTCACCAAGGGCATGAACTCGTCATGGTCCATCCACATATCGAAGAAACTAAATGGTTTCTTTATCTTCTGATCATCACTAGTAACCTTTACCACCATAGAAGAATGGTCTAACATACCCAAAGGAAAAAATCTCACTCAACTGATTCTGCTGTTTATCCGCAGATTTAGAGTTCGCAGCTCCTAGTTTCCTCTTACCCTCTGCCTCCATTGTAAGATTTGCACCGTTATTAGTAGCACATATCGCTGTCGTGTGTCCAAAGACATTACAATTATTGCACTTTGATGGTATCCATTCGTAATCAGCTGAAATTGTTATGAATAATCCATTGGGACAGCGAAGGTCGTATTCCTTAACCAGCATCTTCGTAGCATCAATCTCAACACAAACTCTTGCGTAGCTAAGCCTTTGACGCAACAATGTAGTCTGATCAGCATGAAGAGGAACCCCAATAGCACTCGCCACACAACTCAACCCCTTAATAGTCTAATACTCGAGAGGAACATTATACATGCCACAACTCAACCCCATACTGGAACTCTGACCAAATCATCTTTCAAAAATTGCATGTTTGGTTGCCAACATTTAAGCACCAAAGGTCT
>NW_011501427.1:31977-36181 GCF_000495115.2 Populus euphratica | reverse complement strand
TTACGCAGAAGAAGTTGAGAAACATTATATTTATTCTCGTCTCTAACCCGAGTTTCAACCAAACCGAAAAGAGTCATCCTCTCTTGATGGATGAGCTGACGCAATGCTGAATGCTTTATAGGATCATTCAAATCTCTGACATTCCAACATCCAATAATCATGGGAAAATAGAGAGGAGTAAAAACAACAACACAAAGATTACCTTGATGTGCCCCTAGACGAGGAGACAGATTTCTTATTCTTCTTTGAAGAGGCTTTTGAACCCTTTTTTTTTTCTCTGGAGAACTACTGTCACACGACCATCAGTCATAGCGGGGGGAGCAAAATGCAGATTACGGACTGGAGAAATACTAAGGGTCTTGCTACTCTCATTGTTATCAACATCAGAACCCTTCAAAGCATTTAAAAAATTCAATTTGGGGCTAAGGTTTAGCTGGTCTTGTTGCTCAGACCCTACCTTCAACTCATCAACTTTAGAACCCAACACATGATTCATTTATAAAACAATATTAGCAGCTTGGAAATTAGAGTGTTTCTTCTCTATGAGCTTCAGAATCAAACTGATTAACACTAGTAAACTGAGAAATCCTCATCCCATGGCTATATGGACTGTATTTCCTCGACCATCAGTCCCACTTTTCTGTTGCTTTATTGAATTTACCTCATCTTTCAGATCCTTGTACGTTCTAGACAATAGCTCAAGTTGCTGGCCTATGGCTCACAATTGAAAAGCTATGTCAGGGTTTTGTGTATAGTTGATTCGTTGTTTTCAGACATTCTTTGAATCTGCAAAATTTGGTTAGTAGCACAAAATATATCCTCACATCTCTCGTGTATCACACAAGAAAAAAAAATATCAAGGCTTTTCACTCTAATAAAGCTCACAATTCCTTTTACCTCACAACTTACTTTCTTTTGGTTCTTTAGGAACTGAAATCAACAAATCAAAGTCAGTAGCCTTCGCAGTGCACTCTAATTATAATTTTCAGACTCAAGAATCAATAAATAAACTGAAAACAAAGCAAAACAAAACTACAATTATGATTTTGCCAGTAGCAATGCAAATTCGTATGAATTGTGGACGAAACGAAGACACGAAATAAAACAGAAGTGAATATTGGAAAAAACAGTTCTTGACTCCTAGATAACCCAAATATAATGGAAACAAAAAGATTTGAACAAAACTAAACAGTAAAGATCATGTTTTGAAACTTGACGATAATCTAACCTATTACGCAATTTTTACGTAACAGAATTGAAACCCAGACCAGACGATCTTGAAATGATCTAAAATTTAATATTTAGTATTATAATACTAGAAAAACAACAAAAATCAATTCATAGGTCGTTCATTTATGTCTAGGTACCCCAACCCCTTGTATGATCAGTTTGCGGCAGAATTGAACCCCCAATTAAAACCTCCAGAATCAGTTATCAAAATAAGACCAAATTTAATATATGGTGTGATCTCATCCCCAATACACAAAATATAAAATTTTAATTTATTCTAAGGTATTTTGCTTATGGTTCACAAAGAGTAGTGTTTCTGCGGCAGAATTGACCTCGAATTAAAACCTCAAGCAAACAAAATCATAATAAGCCCCAATTTGACATATGATCATAGTTTTTAAACCCGGCCCGGTCCAAGGCCTGGGTTCCGGGTTTTGACCGGGTCAAACGGGTCGGCCGGGTCAATTTCTATTTTTTAAAAAATTCAAAACGACGTCGTTTTAGTAAAAAAAACAAAAGTCAACGGGTTACCACCGGGTTTTTCCGGGTTTCCAGGTCAACACGCCGGGTCATGCCAGGTCATGACTTACCTTATTTTTTCATCAACCCGGCCCGGTTCCAGCCCCGGGTCGGCCGGGTCCCGGGTCATCCCGCCGGGCCGGGCCGGGTTTTAAAACTATGCATATGATGCGATCACACCCCTAATAGACTGAATATGAAGTTTCAATTGATTCTGAGGTGGTTTTCTTATGGTTGACAAAGAGTAGTGTTTTTACGGCAGAATTAAGCCTCGAATTAAAACCTTAAGAAAAAAATATTATAATAAGACCAAATTTGACATAGGATGCGATATTTGCCCCAATAGACAGAATATCAAGTTTCAGTTGAATCATAGGTGGTTTGCTTATGGTTGAAGTTGTATTTCTGCGGCAAAAAATTGAATGATCCTTAAAATTTCATATAATCCCTATCTCTCTTTCTTTTTAATAGACTGATACGATTAGAGACAGTAACAAGATGAAATATAACCTTTTTTTTTTTGCTTAGATGACGCAAACACGAAGAACAAGAAGATGGACGCAAACACTGAAAAACTTAAAGGAACACAAAAAAAAACAAAAATAACAGAAGGATATGACCTTGTTTCGGAGTCTAGATCTGATACCAATTGATGCGAACATCATGATCACGTGGTCATGTAACCTACAATTAAGATTGAGATTTGAGCCTGGAAAGCTAAAATAAGTCTGATAGGAGTGTGATACAATGGAAACTTGCCCCAAGGCACCAACACTATTGGATTAAATAGAATGACGCCACGAAGCCAGTTCATCTTCGATAAGTCAGATTCAGTTCATTCAAGAACTGAAGAATGCAAGAATCACTCTCACACGTTAAAACTAAAAAAAATTCAGAAGTAATTATCATCCAAAAGCTGCTGAAATTTTGGCTTACATGAGTTTAAATAGTTCTTGAAAAGTTAACCCTAATGGACACCTTATCCACACTTAAATGAGGTTCACTTAAAACTGACCCAAAACCCTAAACTGCTCATAACTTAATCCAAACAAGCCTCGAATCCTAACTGAAAACAAAGTATTAATTAAGCCCAAACAAGCCTTGGGCTGTAGCTAACAAAATAAACAAAGCTCATAATATTAAATCCATGTTCTGTCATGAGAAGAAGAGAAGGAAGTAAAATATTACAGAACTGATTCAAGGCTTATTTATAGCCTTCCATGCAGCCCCTTAATCCTAGAAGCAAAAGGAAAAGGTAGTCACCCATGTTATTTCCAGGTTGTAGAAGGATTCTTTTGTTTCCTTTATTGTCCTCACCTCATGGCTCAAATAAGGTTATGTTGGACCCCTCTTGCACATGGATAAGATGTACTACGGTCTTCTCTTGATACTCTGATGGACCTTTTCAATTCTGACTTGTTGAAACATTCAAAATCAATGCATTCAATGCCTCTTTCAATGCCTTTGTCTTGGACCGAGTCATTGGACCATTTGGAACATGTGATGGGTCCTTGCTGGTGTTTTTGGGCTGGTCCACATCATCTATCTTCTTGAAATACTCATGCATAGACCTAGAACCCTGATTCAATCCCAACATATACAATGCTCTATAATAGTGATTAGGCACAAATCGACTTCTCATCAACACCTTCATCTCCTCCCACAATGCTACCGGCCTTTCTCCACTCCTCCTTCTACTAATAACATTCTGATCCCACCAAATCAGTGCATAGTCTGTTAATTCGATGACTACCAATTTCAATTTCTTCACCTCCAAATAGTTATGGTGATAAAAAATTCAATCTACCTCTTCCTCCCACTCCAAATATGCTTCGGGGTCAGTTTTTTACCTTGAAAAGAAGGTGTTTTCATTTTGATAGCATCCAAATCATCATCTAAATCAGCTTGTCCCTTAACATTACAGAAATTTTCCCTTTGGTCGGATTGGCCTCTAGTTTTATTCCCATAATAATCCCTTCGGTTTCTAGGCTGCCAAAAACCTTCCCGATGGACTATGGCCTCATCCTCAAAACCACCATCACCTTTATCATCAACAGCCTCCTCAAAATCCTCATAATCGGCCCACCTTGGCCTTTTGGCCCTACTGCCAGCGACTGTTTGCTTTTAGTTTAATCCCAAGCTTCCTCATATTTTGGGTGCTTGTACCAGCTCATTACTATGTTTCTCCACCCTATCAAGTCTGTCACAAATGTTTCCCATCACAAAATTCATCCCCTCCATAATTTGTGTCATGGCTTGCAATTGGAACGTAAGTTCTCTCTCGAGATAGGGTGGTGTGTTGTTTTGATCTGACATGATAGTACTTGCAAAAATTAGTTAATGGTAAAAAATCTATCCTCACGTCACTCATGTTTTTTTTTTTTGGTAAGTTGACATATGTATTAAAAGAAAAGGATACAAAGATTATAAGGGGCATACCCTAGATTTACAATGA
>NW_011501427.1:0-31853 GCF_000495115.2 Populus euphratica | reverse complement strand
CTACAAGCTAGCCACCGAACAGAAAACTGAGACCTAACTAGATTTGTAAAAGAAACCAATACAACCAGTTAAATATCAAATGAAGAATCTATGTTATTGACCCTCTAAGCTCTTTGGATCCTTTTGTTTTCATCTGTTGGTAGAATGTTCCTCATCAAATCAAGCTTATCACGAATGATACATTCGATTTGATTAAAGACCAAATTATGAAACCAAAGACCAATACACGTCACTTGTGTTTCATTCAAACGTTCTTAATATCATCAGACGCTCACACCTCTCATCTCACCTTCTTGCGGTTCTTGCGAAACTGAAACCAACACTAAATAAAACCAACATGGTAGCGCAATCCATATATATATATATATATATATAACAATAAAAACTAGAAAAGAAGTAAAACAAAACTTCGATAGTCTTGCGAGTAGCAAACGAGTCTATGTGAAATATAAACGAAACTGAAGCTCGAATAAAAATAGAAAAAAAATATAAAAATAATGAAACAATATCCAAATATATTGGATATGATAAAAATAAACTGCAAGAAATGAAAACAATATAAAGAAAGTGAATTTCAAAAGTTGATGCAAAATAGACTCGTTTATGACGAGTTAAGTCTGACTCTGGAACCTAAAGTAAATGATGTCCAATTGAGTTAAAATTTCAGATATAGTTTGATATCAACCCAAAAAAACAATTTATGATATTTTGATAAGATTTACGTTAAGCTTTGATATATTGATGCAAAAACGTTATGGATCAGACCTAATTAGACCTGAATTTGAAACCCAAGGAAAACGATATCCAATTGACCCCAAAGTCAATATGTAGTGCGATTAGGACTCTAGTAATCAGATTCTAAAATTTAAACTAATTCTGAGTTGATTTGATCCAATTTTCCCTTGTTTAGTTTTCTAGAGTAGAGACCAATACATGTCTTTTTGAACGACGTTTTCTTTCTTTTTCTTCTTCTTTTTTTTTAATGCAGCTAATATATTTTGGATAGAAATCAAATGAAATAACTTTTTTTAATACACTGCAAGATCAAGGAGAAAAAAAAATGGGACACTAATGAAATAACCTTTTTTTATATGCGTAAACAAGAAGAAACAAAAAATTTCAGAAGGATATAACCTAATTAATAGAGCCAAGCCCTGTTACCAAATGATGTGAACTTCATGATTACATGGTTACACAACTCACATGCAAAGACACCAATTCCTTGAAAGTCAAGTAAATCAGGTTTGATAGGAGTGTCACACAAAGATAACTTGTACTTAGGCACCAGCACTATTGAAAACAGAAAACCCCCATCTAACAAATATTGAATCATAAACGAGAAGGATAAGGATAATATCACGAAGCCAATTGTTATTTGATAAATTGTTTTCAGTTGTTTAGAGAACTAGGAAAGGGAGATTATACCATCAACACACAACAAGTGCAACAAAGTTTATTGATCTGAAAATTACGTAACCTTACACGTTTAGTTATGCCTTTATTTTATATTGACTCTAGACTTAAATAAACCCTAATGGACCCCCCTTAGGTGCACTTATATGAAACCCACTTACAATTGACCCAAAGAAATAATAATAACTCAAAAACTAATAAGAATAATAAAAATAATAAAAATCCAAAAATTACCATCCTAAATATGCTAGAATCAGATTTGTCACACTTAAGAAGTCCTAAATAAACTAGGAAAAATGTGATTTGGAAAATTTATGTTGTTGTCCACCTTTGATGTCCTTGATTAGCTTGGAGTTCCTTGTTAACTTGGACAAATAATAAAATAAATTTCCTCCTTTGTTGCTGATTGAATTACTTTCCTTCTTAAGTTAGGAAAAGCAATAAAGGGTCCTCCCCTCTTTAGGAATAAGATATGACCAACTTCTTTACTTAAGTAGGAGAATAAATTATTAACATTTTATCCTTGTAACATTAGAGGGAAAAAAAAAGCCCAACAATGCTGGTATTAGGCAGGATACATCAACCCCTTGTTCCACACTAATTGGGCTCTTCTTGGACTTGAACTAGATCAATTAAAGGTTGTCCTTCATGCTCCTTAAATGTCCCAAGCCCCTCTAGGTCCATTTTGCTCTATATATTTTGAAGAAGCCCATTCAATGCTTCTTTATGCTTCTTTGCCTTAACTCTTGTGATTGGCCTAATTGGCACCTCTAATGAGTCGTTGGCATGATAATACTTGGTGTTGGGTTGATCCGCATTGAAAGTTTTTTGGTTTAAGGGTGTGTTTGGCAAATAACTCTAAGGTTTGTTTCAGGGAGTTTTTTGGCGAAACAAAGTTTTTTTAAAAAAATAAAAATCATAAATAATATATATAAAAATCTTTTTCTCTTATATATGGCCAAAAATCCTTAAAATTATCTGAGCATTTACTTGTTTAACAAATCTAAAATACTTTAGTATATTTAAAAAAAAAAGGTATCGTATAGATTTTACAACAGGTTTGTAAAATTTCAAAGGATTTTGGCCTATATTTCAATAACTTCAGAAAATTTAATTTTTAAAAATTAATGGTTAACATCTAGGCATAAATGTGGGACCTATACGTAAGTTGATATTTAAATACTAAAAGTTGACTAGAAAAATTTTAAAATTATTTTAGATAGTTACCAATTTAAATTAAGAGTATTTTTTACCATAATGTACGATTAATAAAGAATTGTTTTTTGGTAAGTTGACGTATGAATTAAAAGAAAAGGATAAAATGATTATAAGGGGCATACCCCTTGATCTACAAAGTAGATAGAAATGTAAAACAATAAATAGCTACAAGCTAGCCACATAATAAAAAACATAGACCTAACTAGACTTGTTAGGGGCACCAATACAACCAGTTAAATATCAAATTAAGAGTCTGTGTTATTGACCATCCAAAGTCTTTTGATCCTTAAGTTTTCATCTATTTGTTGAACGTTCCTCATCAAATCAAGCTTATCGTGAATGTTACGTTTGATTTGATCAAAGACCAAATTTGAAGTTTTAGACACTCGTGCAAAGATCCTCACATTCTGTTCTTGCCATATATAGCTGCAAAACCCATCAAATCCATTATAGTTGCAAAACCCAGTTTATGAGAAAAATTGATGAAACTTTTGTCATGCCAAATGATAGTGGCCCATCAAATCCAGTCATCCCAACCTTTTATCATTCTTGGAATTTCACATATGTCACAAACATACCACCATAATGCTTTAGTATATTCAAAGAACAAGTGGTTGTGATGTTCATTGTTGCGGAGACATAAGGAGCACCTATTGGGACCATGTATAACAAATTGATGAAGTCTATCCTGAGTTGTGAGTTTCAGTTGGCCAGCCATTTATAGAAGAAACGCATGTCTTGGAATAGCATTCTTGAACCATACAATGCCATGCCAATCAACCATCTGATTATGAATTCCTAGGTGCTTCCAAGCTATTTTGACCGAGAATCTCTGATTTGGCGAATCCAACCAAACACTCTCATCCTTTTACCCCTTAGGAGTCTAATTAGAAGGAATAGCTTTTATAATAGGGTGCTAGCCAATAACTTAAGTGGTAGGAATTCTCCATTCTAAGTTATTAATCAGCATATCCACCCTCGCGTTATGTTCCATACCTGAGTCATAGATGAATCTTTCACCGTAAGTATCAGCGAGCGGGTTGTGAGGGTGCCAATTGTCAAACCATAGAGAGGTTGTCATTCCATCTCTTATGATGTGCTTCATCTTTGGCCATGCTAAGTATCTAAGCTTTAGAATCTTTCCTCAAGCCCAAGAGCAATTTCCTAGCGCCTTGATTGTCTAGAAATTCCTACCTCACAACAGATTGGATTTGATCCAAGTAGACTAGATGGAGCCATCTGAGTCATTGCACAAGTTTCAAATGTGTTTCACAACAAAGCAATTTTATTCCATTCTGTTATCCTTTTTATTTCTAGCCCCCCGTCCTTTTTTGGAAGACATGCTTGACCCTAAGCTACTTTAGCCTTAGTAGTGCTCATATCTAAACCTGATCAAAGAAAGGATCTTATAATTTTCTCAACATGTTGCATTACCTACCCAGGTAATAGGAAGAGAGATGTCCAATAGACTTGGATGGAGAATAAAATTGAATTTATCAGTTGTACTCGTCCCGCATACGAGAGTGTTTTGCAAGTCCACTGTCGTACTTTAGAGGTAATTCGATCTACAAGGCCTTTACAATTAACAGCCTTTAGTACGAACAAGATAAGAGGCACTCCTAAATATGGATGATCTATTCCCTCCAGCACCCAACAGACTGTTCAAGAAGATGTCACTTTTGTTTGGATTTGGATAGAGACTTAATAGATCTTGAAACTTTGTGAGTACATTTCTGATCATAGTATTGAATTTACATCTCCTTTGCTGAAGATCATTAAGTCATCTACAAATAGAGATGAGAAATTTTGTCCTTCTTGCAAACGAGTAGTGAAGAATCCTTTCCCCTTCAAAGATACGAGAATCTTGTTAGGCCACCTATATAGACCTTTCCCATAAGAATTTATGAGAGTAAATCTTTATTCTGAGTAATAAACAAACCATTAGTTATGAAACCATCAAAACGTTTAAACCATATTCGGACCACATAATGCAGATTACCTATTGTAAGGTATGCTAGGGGGCTAATACCTTCTTTAGCCACAACTCGTCTTTTATCCTTGGAATTTCTAATAAGAGCAGTATACTCGGGTCTTCTAGTGATGACTCTTTGAACCTCATGACACTGCTCACATCACACGCCCACATGTGACATTCTTTATTTGTTTTTTTATAAGCTTTTGCAATTTGTTTGACATCACGCTTCCCATTAGAATCAAATTCAACCTCTATAACAACATTTCATTGCACCCTGTTATTTTGCCTTTGTTGGAGTTGCAAATTGTTCTTTTGTATCATTTGCATGAAAGCATTTATCTGATCACGAATTCCTGTCATTTCATCTCGAATCTCACTACAAGATCGTTATAGCCTAATAATTTGCGCTTATTTCAAAATGGTTCCCCTCAAAACCTTTTCTCTTTCTTCAGCCATAGTATATTAATTTCTCACAATTCACACATACATTCAAAAATCAATATCCTTCTACTTAGATCACAAATTCAATGAAGAATACAAATAGCCACTATAATCGGTAAAGGAAAACTCATTTCAATCCAAATCCAAGTCAAAGAAAACAATTTGTTCCAGTCCACAATCCTTGGTATTTCTTATCGAAGTCAACCACATACAAAATCCTAAATTAGTTCTAAAATCTTTGCTCCAATACCAAGATGATGCGTCTTAGGTTCTTAACCTGAACAAACTAGCAAGTGATATGAAGATGAAGGAAGGTAAATTTGTTTGTATGGTTTTTCTTATGGTGTTTAGGTTGAAAATTACATGATTTGTAATGGAAATGGGAGATAAAATTATATATTTGGAACAAGCCTTCAAGTCTAGAAAATACCAAAATTATATAGTTGATATCCAAATAAATGACTTTGTTTAGAAAACTAAACAAATAATAAGGCCTCGTTTGTTGGTTAGAAAGTAATTTTCTTTTGGAAAGTGAATTCCAGAAAGCAAATTATTTTCTAATGTTTGGTAGTGTAATGAAAACTAAGTTGAAAAAAACTTTCTAGTGTTTATTATGGAAATGAGCTGGAAAATATTTTATTCTATTCAAGTTTATTAAAATAATGAGAAACAAATCTTACAAATTAAAAAGTTGAATGAGAATGAAATTGAAAAAAAATATAATTTCATAAAGTATCTCAAATAAAATAAATAATAATCAAAATAATAGACATCAAGTCTAAAAAATAAAAAAAAAATGAAAGATGAAGATATTAAAATAATAATAATTAACATTTTATAAATTATTTCAAATAAAATAAGTAACAATCAAAAGAATAAGGACCAAATTTGATAGATAAAAAATTTTAATTAAAAAATGATAAGGAAAAAGCAAATAACAATTATAAAAATAAAGACCAAAGTTAATATAAAAATTAAATTCTAAGGGATAAGATTGAAAAACAAATATTCAAAACAAAATATATATACTAATCAAAACTGCGAGGATTAAATTTGATATAATCAGCAAATAATATGACATTTCTAAATTTTTTACAATTTTTTACAATTGAAAAACACTTTTTTGGAAACCAAGCCAAAATTTTCTTTGACTGAAAAGTGTTTTCTGTTAACCGGAAAGTATTTTTAGTTGACCAACTTTCTTAATGACAAATAAATATAAGAAAGTTTAGAAAATAGTTTTCTGAAAACCACTTTATAGGAAACAAACGCACCCTAAATAACACATTTTTTTTTTATAGAACACACACAAAGACCAAAAATTAAAAAAAAATAATAATTTCTCACACAAAACTCTAATACCTGCATAGCTGGATAATTTGAAATAATAATCTGAACTTTAAAATTATATAAAATAAGTTTAATTTTCAATGTAATAAATAAAGTGATTAAAATTCAGGCTCAAATTAGCGCACATCAAATTTAAACTCTCCAAAACTCTCAAATCATAATCTAGGTTTTATTCGAAAACTAACAAGCACATTTGAAACTTTTCATTTAGTTTATAAGCCTCTAAACTTGTTGAAATTTCAGTAATATTAATCAAACTTATAAAAATATTTTGTAGTTGTTTTGCTGAGATTTAGTTATTGGATCATCCGAGAGCCCATGCACATTAGAATCAGCCCAGCTCCTCACATGTTATAATTATAATTATGATGCATATCATTATTACTTTGTTACCGAATCTTACGCATATCTCGTACGTGTCCACTCAAATGTATAGCTCTTTAGAAGAAAGAAATTTATTGCAGGCTGGTTTTCCAGAGAACTCTCCCAGCTGTTTAAGAAATACTCTACATTTCATATGATGTTCTTTTCCTTCTAATTCTATTCCTAAGACGACAGATAAGGAGAATCACAAAGTATCACAAAGAACCAAAAAATATCCATCAAGCAGCGTAGTCATATCATCAACAATACAACAAAGTATCATTTGAATGGAACAGTGACTGGCTTTAATACAACAATTTATCCCAAATTTTGAAAGAAAATCAGCAAAATAATCAATATTATCTGTATTACCAGAAGCTTTCAATGCAAATCAACAATGTCTTTTCTTTTATTTCCTGTGGCCTAAACATTCTTTCTCGATCAAAGATAATGGTCCAATCTCCCCTCAACTATGGGAAGCTGGCAACATTGCTACATTACTAAATTACCTGAGCAACAAATGAACCTGAAACTGAAACGTAATCATTTTGAAGGTGAAGTATCATTTGAATCCTTTTTGGGTCCAGAAACAGTAGCAGTTGCTGCTGCTGTGACAGCTGCTGCAGCAGCTCCAAGCTTCACACCACCAGCAGCCTTCATTGCACCGGCTACTTTTGCAAATATTGCTACACCTCCTACAAGTGCAGCCCTCAAGGCAACTGTTGGTTTTACTGCCATTTCTTATGGGAACTGCAAAAAATTAAAAAACATTTATGCGACAAAATAAAAATAAAAATAATAATACTAAAAAGTTATCTTCTCCATGCAAATAACAAACAAATACCCGAAGTATTAATACCTAGCATAACAGCCAAAAAACAACATGCCAAATTGACAACATTAACAACTTATCAAAATAAATGAGCCTTATAATAACATTTTTTTGTCAATTAAATGGAAGGAAGAACAAGAACATCTTGAACCAGCAAAAACTATTCTAATGTGTGATTTTGCTGCTCCAATTCATAGCATGTTTAAGCCCTAGTTCATTTTTTCTTTATGACATTTTGGTTGTGTACAGAGTTTCTTCTTCAAAGTGTAACTACATGTTTCAATACTTACAAAGAAAAGCTTTAAAAACAATGAGAACAGTCATATTCTTGGCACGAGTGACTGCCTTTTTCAGAAGTAGTTCAAAAGAAGGGCCACCCAAAAAAAGAACAATACAAGCATCTCTTCAAAGTTCAAATGTTAAGAAGGATGAGACGAGAAACTTGTCTTTGAGAAAAGTTTTTCAGCAGATTCTTTCCATCTCCTTTGCAGAAATGGAAAAGACACGCCCACTAACTGCTACAATGCAAAGCCCAGTCTAAACACAATTCTTAGTTTCTCTGTCCCTTGAATTAATTATGAAAGACAAGGTACACTTCGCTAAACATATAAACGATAAACAAAAGTTCTGATGAAAGGCAAGAAGAAGATGGAAGAATAAGAGAACAAAATTTCCATGGTAAAAAGCTTAGAATCTAGTGCTGGAGATTTCATGAGACAGCAGACCGGAGTAATGATGTTGAAATACAACAACTACATGATCGGAGGAAAAAGTATGGAAGATGGATAGAATTGTTTGAAATTTCATCCTATTCTGTCTCACAAAGCAGACAAGTCTCATTTGAATTACCTAATCAGTAAGCAAGCATAAACAAAAAATAAGACCACCCAACTCTTTGTGCCCATTATCATTTCTTGGTATGTATACTCGCTGCTTTCAGACATATCTATCTATCTAACGAAAAATTGGCAATAGTAATTCAAACCTCGACGAAACAGCAGTCCGGACCTTCTAAATGTAACACAAGTAGGCAGCGCAAACGAGCAAAGACTAGTGTTACCAAATGCAGACGCAGATCACAGGGCACAAAACATTATCTGAAATAGTAATTTGCAAAGGTTCAATGAAAAAAAAAACAATTTATAACCACCCAGAGAGCATTCTTTATTTACATTTCTATACGCCAACTACATTCGATTCCTCTATACTTTGTGCTACCAAGCATTATGTGATCAAACTATCGAGGATTTCGAACAAATTACCATCGGATCAAAACAAAAAGAACCACAACACATTTTACCCTCAATATCCAATAAATAAAGAAAAAAAAATGTTCATAATACAGAAGAAGTAAGAGAGAAGCTTGATGATTTCTTAAAAGTGAGAAAAAGAAAATGAGACAGAAATAATAATGAGAGAGCGTAGGAAAAAAACAAGCAAGTAAGCAACCTTTCTCTTTCTGCCTTCGTTTTCTTTATCCTTGCTTGTTTGTATCTTGGAGGAGCTTCAACGCAAATGGCTTTGTTCGTTCCTCTCCCGTTCGTTCTTGTCTTCGCAGTTGATGTTCTAGTTCTATCAAACGACGTGTCTTCTCTTCTCCAAACCACACAGCGTTTATCACTTTATGGGCAGATGACATTCCACCACTACGAACGACGGGTGTTCTATGTTACGAACCAAACGACCAGTAGTTTCCTGCCTGTATGCCTCGGCCTCCTCTCCCGTTTCTTTTCAAGGAAGGTGCGAAGAAAGGCTTCGAGGGGGGGACCTGGACAAAGATCCCAAACATGCCAACACACAGTAGCTCCCCTGCACACTCAAGTCAAGGCCAGTTTTACCTCCCTCAACAACAGCAGCAGAGCAGCAGCAGTTTAACCACCAATATCAGCAGTAGCAACAGAAACAACGTTTTATTCAACAACAGCATCCGCGAACGTCAACATCAGTCATTGGCCTCTCTTCCATCTCTTACGCGTAACCAAATCATTATTTGTTGCATGTGAGCTCTGGATAAGGAGTTTAATAGGGAAAATCAATTTAAAAGAGAAGTTATGCAAATGACACGTACCATGCGACTATACTGCACGCACACCGTTTTAATAGTTGTAATCTAGAAGACACGAGACCCTATTCTTGTTTTCTACTCATGCCTATATACAAAGGCCGTTGTAACAGAATAGGAATATATGAAAAAGAAGAGAAATATTATTATGTCCTCCCTCTTGTAGTCTCTCCTCATTTCCCTCATTCTGTTTCATTCTTTTCCGTGTCTGCTAATCTTTTTCTCAATTCATTTGTTCCCTCACCAAATGGCATCAGAGCTCATTATCTTCGAACCTTAACAATGGCTTTGACACCAGGTCCAAGATATGAAGAAGTTAGAAGGGGTGATAGAGATATCTAATAGGAAACAAGCCTACTGAAACAAGACTATTGAAACAACAAGGACAACAACAGCCATCTAGCGATACCTAACTCTTGAGGTTGGAGGAGCTCATTTCAGGTATCTCCTTTCAACAAAATATACTATAGCAGAAACTGTAGTTACCTACAGGGAGACCAGCCCTAACTAGAATCAACCACGTAATAGCCAATAAAGCATGATCTTCATGAATGACTGGTGGTATGGTGGACAATACAAGTTCCATAAACCTAGGTGTGATTTCCCATCTTTCGAAGGGGAGGATATCCACAAATGGTCATATGAATGCAATCAATATTTTCAGTTAAAAAAGGTGTCTGACGCTGAAAAAATCAAATTAGCATCTTATTATTTAGATGATATGGTATTGTATTGACATCAAAACTTCATGTGTAGCAATGGTGGTGGGATGGTAGCCTGGAAAGAATATGTGAAAGCCATATGTGGAAGGTTTAATGGTCATAAGGGCCCTAAAGTAAACCTCATAATCATGTGATCACGTAACCCACATACAAAGACACAAATTCCCAGAAAGCCAAGTAAATTAGGTTTGATAGAAATGTGATACAAACATAACTTGTACCGAGGCACCAGCACTATTGAAAATGAAAAACCCCTACCCAATTAATATTGATTCGCAAACAAGTATATGGATGACGCTATGAAGCTAGTTGTTTTTTGAAAAGTCATTTTTAGTTCTTTAAAGAACTATGAAAGAGAGATCATGATACGATCCAGGCAAGTTCAAATTCAGATTTTTATGTAAAATACGCAACTATTTAGTTTTACGGCAACAATTATAATTCTCAATTAGACCGTTGGATTGGGGTAAAATTTTACATTGAGTCTCTTGACATGTTGTTCTACCTTAGTTTAAAATTGAAGATCAATTGGAGTTTGGGAAGGCATTGCAATACAGGTCAATAGAGGCTGTACGGATTTTGTTATTTGATGCAGATCAGCTTAACACCAAGAGTAATCGGACTCACTTCTCCAACATTTCAGATAGAGTCCAAGATGCGAAAGATGAAATGGATAAGGCTCAACAGGCTCTCCATACAGCACATGGGAATCCAACTTTGTGCATGCGAGAAAGGGATGCTGTACGTAACTACGCTTCTATCGTCAAGGCCGAAGAGAGTTTTTTCAAACAAAAGTCAAGGATACAGTGGCTTAGCTTGGGGGATCAGAATACTGGCTACTTTCACAAATCAGTAAATGGAAGACAGCATAGAAATAAACTTCTTTCACTTACAAAGGAGGATGGAGAGGTTGTCGAAGGACATGAGGCAGTTAAATCAGAAGTCATTGCGTACTTCCAGCGTGTGTTAAGAGTGGAACAGATGCCTAGGGTTCTGAATGAGGAAGAGATGGAATCGGCAATTAACTTGAAACTGTCTTCAACGCAACAACATGTATTAGCACAAGATGTAACAAGGGAGGAGATTAAGCATGCTATGTTTAGTTTGAAGAACAACAAAGCCCCTGGTCCGGATGGATTTAACGCAGGTTTCTTCAAAAGAATGTGGCACATAGTTGGGGAGGATGTAATCAATGCTGTTAGCTCCTTCTTTCAGACTCGGAGAATGCTTAAAGAAATGAATGCTACATCAATTTCCCTTATTCCTAAAGTTGCCAATCCTACGAGGTTGACAGATTTTCGTCCTATATCTTGCTGCAATACCGTGTACAAATGCATCGCTAAGATTCTAGCTGGGAGAATCACAGCTGTTTTGCCATCCTTAGTAGGTCCGTATCAGACAGCTTTTATCTCTGGACGGAGAATCAGCGACAACATTCTTTTGTCTCAGGAACTAATGAAAGGCTATCATAAATCCACGGGACCTGCCCGTTGTGTTATGAAAGTAGATCTGATGAAGGCTTATGACTCTGTTCGGTGGGATTTCGTTGACGTTATGTTAAGAAAAATGGGATTCCCTAGAACAGTCATTGATTGGATTATGGTTTGTGTTACATCATGTCAATTCTTGATGTAACCATATTATTCGATTGTTTCACCCATATTTACCTAATTTTTTGTCCATGTTTTATATGTAAAATGCCTTGATATTCTTTGTTTTATGTTTTGAAGGCACTTTTGGATGAAAAATGCAAAAAGGAGTAAATTGGAGATAATTGGCAGATTTGACGTTCAGTCGATGTTTTGTGTAGAGCATGAGTTCTAGAGATCGAAATGAAGTGATTCCAGTGGCTCTAAAAAGCTAACATCCATACCTTTCTGGAAATGTAATGCAAGAAAAATAAGAAGAGGAAGATCATGGAAATCACATCCTTCAAAGTCAAATCTCGCATTCTGCCACTGTTGACCTTTGTCCATTCAAAATTCCATATCTGGAGTTATAGAGGTCTAATTGATGCAAACTCAATTTGTTTAGATTCCTAGTCTATTTGGCACTTAATAGTGATAAATATGATCTTGAACTATTTAAGATGGTAATTTTCGGATTTTTATATTTTTATTATTTTCTTCTTAATCTTTGGGTTATTATTACTTATTTGGATTAATTGTAAGTGAACTTTATATAAGTTCATCTAAGCTGGGGTCCATTAGGGTTTATTTAAGTTTAGAGTGAGTATAAATAACCTAAAGCAAATGATGTCCAATTAAGCTAAAATTTCATATATAGTGCTACTGTATCAACCTAAATAGACAAAATGTAAAGTTTGAGTAATTTACAATAAGTTTTGATATATGTACATAAAAACATTATGAATCAGACTTGATTAGACCTAAAATTGAAAACCAAAGAAAAAAACATCCAATTGACACTAAAATTAATATATGATGTGATAGGACCCTAGTAAATAGAGAATAAAATTTGAGTTAATTCCAAGTTTATTTGGTCCAATTTTCCATTATTTAGTTTTCTACAACAAAAACTAATAAACGTCTCTTTGAACGATTTTTTTTTCTTTTAATTTTTTTTAATTGATATATTTTGCACAAAAACCAAATGAAATAATTTTTTTATATGCTGCAAAATCAAGAAGAAGAAGAAATTAGACACTAATGAATTTTTTTTAACAAAAACAAGAAGAAATGAAAAATTTTAGAAGGATATAACCTGATTAATAGAGCCAAGCTCTGATACCAAATAATACGAACCACGTGATCACATGGCTATGCAACCCACATGCAAAGACACTAATTCCTGGAAAGCCAAGTAAATTAGGTTTGATAGGAATGTGATACAAAGATAACTTGTACCTAGGCACCAACACTATTAGAAACGAAGATCCCCACCCAATATATATTGATTCAGGAATAAGAAAAATAAGAATGATGCCATGAAGATAGTTGTTCTTTGATAAGTTATTTTTCAGTTCTTTAGAGAACCATGGAAGGGAGGATATCTCAACTTTTGAAATAATCTATTTTGCGTCAACTTTTGAAATTCCCTTTCTTTTTATTGTTTTCTTTTCTTGTAGTTTATTTTCATCATATCCAACATATTTGGGTGTTGTTTCATCATTTTACATATTTGGTTTCTGTTTTTATTCGAGTCTTCAACTGTATTGATATTTTGAATAGATTCCCTTGCTACTTGTGAGACTATTATTGCGCTGCTACTAAGTTGGTTCTATTTGGTGTTGGTTTGAGTTTCGCAAGAGAAATAAAAAGGTGAGATTAAAGGTGTGAGATTGTGAGTATATTAAGAATGTTTGAGCAAAACATAAGTAATATGAGGATTTTTTTTCCATTAACCCATTTTTACAAGTATTATCATGTCTTATCAGAACAACACACCACCCCCTCTCGATGTAGAACTTCAATTCCAAATGCAAGCCATGATAAAGATGATGGAAAACATGAATTTTATGATAGGGAACATGTGCGATACACTTGAGAAGGTGGGAAAACATGGAAACGTGGCTGAAACATGTACCTGAGACATGAGAATGGTTGGGGCTGAACTGAAATCAAACAATAGTAGTTGGGCTGAAAGGCCAATGTGGGCTAATTATGAGGATTTTGAGGAGGACTTTGATGATCTTGGTGATGATGATTTTAAGGATGAGACCATAAGCTATTGGAAATATTTTTGGCAGCTTAGAAATTGAAGGGATTTTATGTATTGTGATGAGGTGCTATGGCAAAAGAAAAGGCGGATTCAAAAGGGGAGGTGGTATCAAAGGGAGAGAGATAAAGAGATTAGTGTTCTAAAAACAAAATCCAAGAGTCTATCCTGTATTTTAAGAGAGATGAAGCAAGAACTTGATGTGTTAACGGCAACAATCAATGCCCGACAAGCTTTAGAAAAAGAGGAGAAAAAAGGCTGCAATGATGTATACAAAATAGAATGGTTGCAACTTTCATCCAAACTGTTGGTGATGATTGTTGGCGAGAAAAGAACTCTAAAGGCTTAAAAAAGAGGCTAAGAAAATGTCCATTGAACTTATTGGTGATTCGATGATGCATCATCTTGAAGATAGAGTAAATGATACGATCCAGGTAAGGTGAAATTCGGATTTTTATGTAAAATATACAACTATCCAATTTTACGGCAACAGTCATAATTTCCTATCCAGATTTGTATTATTTTTATTATTTTCTTCTTAGTCTTTGGATTATTATTACTTATTTGGATAAATTATAAGTGGGTTTTAAATAAGTCCACCTAAGGGGAGTCTATTAAGGTTTATTTAAGTCTAGAGTGCATATAAATAAAGGCATAACTAGGCATATAAGTTAGACAATTCAGATTAATAAAACTTCTTATTTGCCGCACTTTATATGTGTGTGTGTTGGTGAGATAATCTCCCTTCCATCATTGTCCAAAGAACTGAAAAATAACTTATCGAAGAATTACTGTCTTCATGGTGTTATCCTTATACTTCTTGTTCACGAATCAATATTTGTTGGTGAGGGTCTCTGTTTTCAATAGTGTTGGTGCCTAGGTGCAATTTATCTTTGTGTCACACTTTTATCAAATCTAATTTACTTGGTTTTTCAAGAATTAGTATCTTTGCATGTGGGTTGTGTGATCACGAGGTTCGCATTAGATTATCTCACCAACATTAGGGGTGAGCATTTTCGGTTCGGTTTAGTTTTTATCTAAAAAACTAACCAAAATCAAATTTTGAAAAACTTAAAAATTCAAACTGGAACTACTCCAAACCAACCATTTCAATTTGGTTCGATTCGGTTTTTTTTACGGTTTTTTTACAGAAAAACCAAAAAACCTGTATTATTTTCTTTAGGGCTATTTTGGGCTTTCTAATAGGTTTTTTAATGGGCTTTCTGATGGGCTTGTAATTAATGTAAATATTATCTAATTTTGTTACAAAATTCTATAATATATTTAATTATTTTTATCACTAAATATTCATTTATATTAAATTAATAGTGCTAATATTGTGTTTAATATGTTGCAAGTCTTTTTAATATTTGTGTTTTGAACTCATGCATCAAAGTTTAAATAACACACACACCAAATTAAAATTTAAATTACAAAGCATTGCCTTCAAAAGGGCTTAAAAAACAACAAATAACATTACCATAAAAAATAAAACACTTCATGCAAAAAATATAAATCTTCATTGTGCACATCATCCCAATTAAAAAGCACATCAAGATGACAAGAACATTGCACTTTGATTCCATAATACCATTAACATCAAAACCTGAAAATCAAGATCTAAAATTATAATATGATAAAATAAATTGGAATATGTAAAAAGAAAAAGTAGTATTTTACCATCAAAGTAACTTTTGAACTAATTATCATCAGGTACTAAATGTAACTTTCCACCAAATTTTGCAAAATAAAAAATTAGACATGTTTAGATGATTGCAAATAATTTAATTAATAAATTACAAAATAAAAGGTGCAAGTTTCTAAAAACAATTACCTGACTCAAGGTTTTTATAGGTTTCAAGATCATTTATCAAGCTTCTAATATTAAAGTCTTTAACTAATAAGAATCAATAAGCAACACCACAAGATCCATTTTATATGTTAATTTGACCAATTATAAGGGCAAATTGAGATGAAGTTAATTTCAGATGGAGCAAATTGGTTAATTTGTGACATTCAGATGGAGCAAGCTATAGGAACTCCTTTTAAAATGGTGTCAAACATGAAGTTAATTTCAAATGAAGATTAATCCTTGATCAATGCGATCCAAGCAAGAGATTGGACTGCATAACTTTGTGTTAATGGTCATAAGTTTCAATCCCAGTATTGGATTGGTCTAAAATTTTGCTAAAAGATTTTAAAGGCATTATTTCCTATAGAATCAAAATTTCATGGTTATTAGCCACCACCAAGGCCTTGAGATATTGTCCATAATTTAATATATGAATTGGGCTTTATTTATTAAGACTTGGCTTTTATTATTTTATTTTAAAGTACTCTTAAACTAATTTATATTTAGGTTTTAATTCCAACCCAATTTTCTAGTAAGGTTTGTTGAACTATAATTATTTTTTTTGTTTGTAAGTTGCCATAACTTATTGATTATTTCGAAAACAACTTGTGTGACAGAGATTGCTTTTACTCTCCTTCATAGAATTTTTAGAACTTATCAAAGATTTAACTTGGTCTTTCAAAGGAACTACCACTAACCATGAAGGACTAAAGAAGGTATGGATACCAACAATGTTATCTAGAATTTATGTTTGTAGGGATCAAAAAAATATAGAAAGTGGTTCTTAAGTAGTGGTTGCTCAAGACATGACTAAAGATGATTCATTGCTTTCAAGCATTGCCAAGATCAATGGTGGAAAAGCTAATTTTGGAGACAACCTAAAAGGAAAGATCATTGGAGTTGGAAATAGTGGGGGTAAATCCTCTCCTTCAATGAAAAAGTGTTTCTTTTAAGTAGTTTAAAATATGATTTGCTAAATATTAGTTAATTATGTGATAAAGACTACAAAATAATGTTTGACCATGTATGTTGCTTAATCCTTGAAAATGATTAAGTTTTATTTATTGGTAATAGAAAATGAAATGTTTATAAGATTAAAATTGATGTACACATGAGAATAAAAAGTTGTCTTATTACTAGCTTTAATGATATTTTTCTTTAGCATATAACACTAAATCATATTCAAGGATGTACATTCTATCTAAACTTGTAAAAAACAAGCTTGTTAAAAAACTTTCCCCATATTGCATTCAAAAATCAAAAGTTATGTGATGTTTAACCTCTTGAACGATTAAGCGACCCATATGCAAAGACACTAATTTTCAGAAATCTAAGTAAATTAAGTTTGATAGGAGTGATAAAAATATTACTTGTATCTAGGCATCAACACTATTGGGAACAAAAACTAATTTGATATAATTACAGGATAATAGTTATAATTCCCAATCTGACTGTTAGATCAGGCTGAAATTTTACATGGAGTCTCCGTACAGGTTTTTCTATCTTGGGTTAAAATTTCAGGTCAATCAGAGTTTTAAAAGCCAGCACAATATTGGTCAATAGAGGCTAGATGAATTTTGTTTTTTACTTCCTTTTGACATATAGACTTCCTACTTGGTTAGAATTCTTTTCCTACAAGGATGTAGCTGCTTATTTATGAATTTTCTAGTTCTAAAATGATCCTTTGATACAATCTGGGCATTGAAAAAATAATTAAATTCAGATTCTGAAGTAAAATGCACAACTGTCCACTTTCATGACACTAGTTATAATTTCCAATTCGACCGTTGGAGCTGGTTGGGATTTTATATGGAGTCTCCATACAAGTTATCCTACCTTAGGTTAAAGTTTTAGGTCAATTGAATTTCAGTAAGGCATCCCAATACTAGTCAATAGAGGATATATGAATTTTGTTATTTACTTCCTTTTGACTTGTGGACTTTTTATTTGGCTAGGATTCTTTTTCTACAAGGATGTGATAGCTTGTTTTGAGAATCTCCTACTGTTACAAGGATCTTTAACGGGCTGCAATATAGTTTTCAAGTGGGGCAAGAACTTACAAGTATTTCAGAATCCTTTTCTTACAAGGATTCCTTATTTATCCCAACTAGAACAAGAAAAGAAGACTTCACAACTAATTCTACCTTTAGATCAGATTTCCTAGTCTATTTGAAACTTTTTAAAGGTGACAAATCTAATGCTAGCATATTTAGGATAGTAATTTTTGTATTTTTAATATTTTCTTCTTAGTTTTTGGGTTGTTATTACTTATTTGGGTCAATTGTAAGTGGGCTCACATAAGTCCACCCAAGGGGGGTCCGTTAGGGTTTATTTAAGTCTAGAGTTAGGTATAACCATGTAAGTTAGACAATTTATATTAACAAAACTTCTTATTTGCAGCATTTTGTGTGTTGGTGAGATAGTCTCCTATCAATGTTTTTCTAAAGAATTGAGAAAATGACTTATTGAAGAACAATATTCATGGTGTCATCCTTATACTTTTCATTCCCAAATCAATATTCATTAGATGGGGTTTCCATTTCCAATAGTGTTGGTGTCTAGAAGTTATCTTTGTATGACACTCCTATCAAACTTGATTTACTTGGGTTTCTTGAAATTTGATCTTTTGCATATGGATTGCTTGACCACATAATCGTGAGGTTTGCATCACTTCGGTTTTGCATAGATTATAAATAGTTAAATAGGGTGGCTATATAGAATAGATATTTGCTTCCTAGAATCTATGATTTGTTTCATCAACTTAAAGGAATACAAATAGTTTCAAAGATTGATTTTTTATTGGGGTATCATTAACTAAGGATAAAAGAACTAGATGTGTCGAAAACAATTTTGAGGACTTGTTAAAGGCATTACAAGTTCCTGATGATGTTGTTTGGGCTAACTAACGCACCAACAATATTTATGGACTTAATGAATAAGGTTTTCAAACATTATTTTGATAATTTTGTGGTGGTGTTTATAAATAACATTTTGATATACTCTTATTCTCAGATTGAACATGAGCTGTTTAAGGACTATACTGGAGACTTTGAGGGGAAATAAATTATATGCTAAACTAAGTATGAGTTTTAGTTAAACAAGGTGGTATTCTTAGGGCATATGATCTTAAGAACGTAAAGTAATGTTAAAGTTGGTCAATCAATTGGTTAACAGTAGTAGCAGAGATTATCTGAAGACCTCTTAATTAGGTCATCCTTAATGAATTGTATTTTATCTTTGGGGTTTACATATACCATTTCTAAAGAACGACATGTTGCATTACAAGTCCATCTAGCACATTTATGATAGACTTTTAATCGTTTTGCATGATGTTTCTTTGCAAAAGTGCTTTTACCTGTTCTAGGCATGTGTGAAATGAAGGAATTGGAGGACTCACCTGGTAATCGGACCTTATCAACCAACGAATATCTTCAGGAATTCCATGACTCATTAATGACCTCAATCTTGCACATCTAGCATGGTAAATTTTTGTAACCATATTTTGAGGCAAAATAGGAAAATACTTTTTCAATTTTTTAAGAGTGGTGTCCATTCTCAAATGAGAATTGGAGGAGAGATTTAGAGAAAGGGAAAAGAGCAAATAATTGCACAAATATATACACAGATATTAATTATTATGGAACTGAAAGAATCGTGTTAAGTCACGATGTACCGTTATCCGCTATTTGACCCGGTAAGAGAAACTGATGCGAACCTCATGATCACATGGTCACGCAAAGACGCCAATTCCTGGAAAGCTAAGTAAATCATGTTTGATAGGAGTGTGACACAAAGATAACTTGTACCTAGACACCAGCACTATTGGAAACGGAAACCCCCACCCAACGAATATTGATTCACGAACGAGAAGTATAAGGATGACGCCACGAAGACAATTGTTCTTTGATAAGTCGTTTTTCAGTTCATTAGAGAACCACGGAAGGGAGATTATCTTACCAACACACACACACAAACACACAAAGTGCGACAAACAAGAAGTTTTATTAATCTGAATAGTCTTCCCTACATGTTTGGTTATGCCTATATTTATAGTGATTCTAGACTTAAAGAAACCCTAATAAACCCCCCCTTAGGTGGACTTATATATAGCCCACTTACAATTGACCCAAATAAGTAATAATAACCCAAAGACTATAAAGAAAATAATAAAAATATAAAAATCCAAAAATTACTATCCTAAATATGCTAGAATCAGATTTGTCACCATTAAGAAGTCCCAAATAGACTAGGAAATCTGATCTGAAGGTAGAATGTATTCTAAAGTCTTCTTTCCTTTTGTAGCTCGGATGAATAAGGAATCCTTGTAAGAAAAGGATTCTGAAATAATTATGAATCCTTGCCACTTGGAAACTATGTTGCAGCCCATTAAACATCCTTGTAGAATTAGTATATTTCCAAAATAAGCTGCCACATCCCTTTAAGAAAAAGAATCCTAGCCAAATAGGAAGTCCACAAGTCAAAAGGAAGTAAATAACAAAATCCGTACAGCCTCTAGTGACCAATATTGAGATACCTTCCAGAACTTCGATTGACCTAAAATTTTAACTCAAGGTAATACAATATGTCAGGAGACTCCACGTAATATTTCAGCTCGATCCAACGGTCAGATTGAGAATTATGACTATTGCCGTAAAACTGGATAGTTGCACGTTTTACATCAAAATTCAAATTTGACCTTGCTTGGATCGTATCAGTTTTATTCCAATTAAAGATGTCTAAGAGTAAATTGAAACAAAAATGACCAAATCAAAATTTATCAAATTCTCAATTACAAAACCCTAATTTTTAAGTTTTATGAAGATGGCATGTCACTTGTTTTTAATGAAAAAACTGAGTGATACATCATTTATCTTTGTTTTATTGTCTTCTTTAGCTGAGAAGGTTGATCAAGTTGCCACTTTCAAGCAAATGAATGTGGCATCTTCGACTACCTCAAAGGTTCTAACTACCACCACTTGACTAAGAAACATCTCCTCAACAATCAGCTATCCTCATCTCATGTTTATACCTCATTTGGCTCAATGAATTCAACATCTTATCCTTGATCAGCCTTTCTACATTTGATAGTTTCAAGCATTCAGAGGCTCACCTTCCAATCAATTAATGTAAATTCTAGACCTCAAAATCAGATGAGATTTAATCCCTATGTGAGATATACATCCCTTTTATAGAATCTATAATTTGGTTGGTTTCAATGACCCTTTATTTGCCACGATTAATTCATGGAAGATGTACCCATAATCAACACTTTTTCTTCATGTTTCTATTATAAAGTTCCCAACATTTTCTCGAAGTCCTAAGAATTTATTGGACATATAGGGAAGGGAAAATAGAAGGAGAAGAGGGGAGAATGACCTCCTAACATATCAGAGGAAGGAATCCCATAATCTAGTTTTGGAAAACCACTTTCAAACCCACAGAGTGGTTTCACAACCACTTGCCATTTTGGGGCTATAAAAGGAGAAGAAATCACACACAAAAAAGAGGACATTCGAGAGAAAGTTATAGAGAAAAAAAAAGAAATACATAAAAACTAATAGAATACCTAAAATAGAATTGAAAGGAGACTTATAAAGATTTATTAATAACGAAAGGGTGGAATCTAGATTGAAAAGATGCTGAAATTAAAGAAGAAAGAAGCAAAGAATCTATAGAGGAAAACCATATTCTATTTACAAGGTAAACTTTCAAACTTTGATAAAGGGGTGGAGCTCTATTAGAACACCCCCATCTCTATTTTATCGTTTAAATTTCTTCTAAAAATGTTGTTTGGCATCCTTTAAAGACTTTTTTTTTTCCTTTCTAAAAACTATGATTCTTGTTTTGAGATGTTTAAGCATGTCATGTGTTGGGATCCCATATAAATATACAAAAAAAATTAAAAAATTAAAAATGGTTGGAAAAAAATATACATTATTGGGAAAAACATGAAGAATGTCCTTAAAATTGCAAAAGACTAGTTAAAGAGGATCAATATATCCAAAGTTGGAAAATTCACAATTCAATTTTGACTTTCGAAGGCCATAATCAGAAGAAGAATCCAAAATTGAATGTTTAATAACTCAATTGGTATTTTTTAGATTTTGATTGAATTGATTAAGGTGTTAATTGCAAGAAAATTGAATTCAATTTGGGCTTCAGAATTGAACTTTAAAGGTTCAATTGCAATTCTTAAAAGCTAATTTGCTCAAATAGGGCTTAATGACATAAATATTAAAGTTTGATAAGCAATTAGGGATTTGATTGAAGAAATTCAAAACTAAGAACCAAACTGTGAAAGGCACGGGACTTAAATCAGGAACCAAAGACCTAATTGGATGGGGCGTTTTGGGGCTAGCTATAGAGTTTGACAGGGGTTGAATTGCATGAAATTAAAAGTTAAGAGGCAATTACAAGTGTAATTAAAAACAATTAGAAGAACATTGATTAATTTGAAGTTTGCAAATTCCCAAATTAAAAGGCCCTAATTTTTAAGTTTTAATCTAGACAACACATTGTTTGACCACTGTTTATCTTCTTCTTTGGTAGTTTTGGCCGATCAAGTGACAGTGGCCCATCGAATCCATTCATCCCATCCTTTTGTCATTCTTGGAATGTTGCATCTGTCACAAACATCCCACCAGATCGCTTTAGTATAGGAGCATTCAAAGAACAAGTGGTTGTGATCTTCGCAGTTGCGGAGACAATTTTTTTTAGATTTTGATTGAATTGATTAAGGTGTTAATTGCAAGAAAATTGAATTCAATTTGGGCTTCAGAATTGAACTTTAAAGGTTCAATTGCAATTCTTAAAAGCTAATTTGCTCAAATAGGGCTTAATGACATAAATATTAAAGTTTGATAAGCAATTAGGGATTTGATTGAAGAAATTCAAAACTAAGAACCAAACTGTGAAAGGCACGGGACTTAAATCAGGAACCAAAGACCTAATTGGATGGGGCGTTTTGGGGCTAGCTATAGAGTTTGACAGGGGTTGAATTGCATGAAATTAAAAGTTAAGAGGCAATTACAAGTGTAATTAAAAACAATTAGAAGAACATTGATTAATTTGAAGTTTGCAAATTCCCAAATTAAAAGGCCCTAATTTTTAAGTTTTAATCTAGACAACACATTGTTTGACCACTGTTCATCTTCTTCTTTGGTAGTTTTGGCCGATCAAGTAGGCATCTTCAAGTGAATGAATTTGGCGTCTTTGACCATCACAAGGGTAGTAACCACTACTATTTGACCGAGAAACACCCCTTCTACAAAGATTAACTACTACTACCAAACATTTACACCTGATTTTCTTCAATGAACTCAACAAGATCTTATCCTTAATTAGCCATCACTGCATTGACAAATTCTAGGCTTATCAAGGTGGCAACTTTAAGAGAATAGATGTGAAGCTATAAACAAACAAAAGGTGTGCATCCTTTCTGCCATCTTTAGGTGGTCTTTAATGATGATGACATCGAAGTTTCTCCGATAAAGCCTCAAAAGTGATAACTCAGTCATTGATGGTTATGATACCCATTTTTTCAAAACCATTATATTTTTTTTCATATGTTAACACTTCAAGCCTTCTCAATAGGTTCTTATAAAAAGTTGCATACATTTATTTCAAGATCAAAAGGCTAGAAACAAGCTCCTTGGTTTCGAAGTTTAGCAAAACCACCAAAATCTTCATCACCATTGTAAAACCAACATAGGTATTCATGAATGATAATCAATCCACGATTGAATCCATCAAAATTCTAGCTTAATACCTTATAAATATCCCTTGAAAAATCTAGAAGGATAAAAAAAGCAAGGAAAAAGGGAAGGAAAATATTGAAAAAAAAACTATAAGTGTAAAGGCTTAAGAGCCTAGCACAAGGATTTTATAAACTTTAAGAGAAGGTAATGAGCTTCGAAAAGAATCAAAGGGCATTATCCAATGTTTGAGCTTGGAAGGTATAAAACATTCATTTAGCATGTTGTTGCATGTTTTATGGTGTTTTTGAATATTTTTTTAAATTATATTGCTTTTAGCTTTGATTTTGATTAATGCATAAAATGTTATATTTTCTTTGTTAAATCCTGCTTGGGGTTGTTTCTTAATGTTGTTGGATGTTTAGAATATACTTAGATTTTAGATTAAATAGAATAAAGTTATTTTGAAATATATTAGATATGGTAGTAGGGTTATTGATATGTTTTCTGGTTTTATTATTGAATGTTCTTGGTTTCTAAGCTTAGTTTTGGTTTCAAGTGTTTAAAAAGTCAGTTTTGAATTGAAATTTAATGTTTTTTTAGCTGTTATTGGGTTGCAGTTATGGAAGGTGGAATCTAATGCATGATTTTGATGATTTGATATATTTTTTTTCTTTTGATTTAACTATGCTTGGTATTAGTAATGTGATTTGTAAGGACCAAAAACAATGTATTTAGAGGCCTAGAAAACCATTTTATAGGGCTTGGTGTTGGTATTTCTAGGCATTTTTTTGGGTTCTAAGACAATGTTCATCGTGCTTTTAAAAAAAAAAAACATTGTCTCAACCCCGTGAGTTGGACTAGGTTTTTTCCATTTCTTAACACTAAACATTTAGCTGGACTTTGTTAATTAATAATTTAGGGTTAGTTTGCATCAATAATCATGATGTTTTACTTTTAATCCTAGGATTTTGTTTTTGTACCGAAATCTATTTTGATCAAATCATAATTATTTGTTGATAATTGTTGATGCTTGATTATTTTAGTGATTTATTTCCAATATGCCTATATCTTAGATTTATTCATAACCGGTCTGTCTCTTAATCCATGTTATTGGATTCTAAATATATGTTTTTTTATTTGCTCTTTATGTTCTCAATCTGTTTTGACCAAATTATTTTTTGTGTTTTTGTAAGTTTGATTCGTTTTGGGTTCTAGTTTGTATGGGTCAAACCTTTTATTTCTAGTTCGGTTTATGATCAAATTATGGGTCAACCTAGTTAGGTCAAATTTGAGTCAAATGGTTAAGGATTTGTTTGGTTTGCAATGTTTTTCTCTAAAGGTTTTTCGGTGTTAGAGTGTGTTTTGCAAACAGCCTCTTGGGCTTAGTTTGATAGTTTTATTTTATAGAAAAATGATTTTTTTGCCCAACAAAACCTAAATAAAAAAATTCGATTTTTCCTAGCATATGGCTAAAAGAATCCTAAAAATGATTTAAGTATTTGTTTAAAAAAATCTAAAATATTTGGCATGTTTTTTCTTTAAAAATATTGCATAGATTTTACAACAAGTTTGTAAAATTCCAAAGGATTATAACTTACATTTCAAAAACATAAAAAATTATTTTTCACAAGATAATAAATTATTAATTTTTAATATAAAAATAAAAACCTATAAAAGGACTAATGTCTAAATAATTATTAGGGATAATAATTTATTATTTCTCACTTTTAATATAAGGATAAAACACCTATATGAGGTCAATATCCAAAATATTATTGGGAATAACATAACTCGTTCATTTATAATATCTAAGGATAAAAAAGTAGGAAGGATTTATCCGAAATATTATAAGGAATTTATCTGAAATATTATTTAGAATGATGCAATAATGAAAAATTTCAAGTTTATCCTAAAAGAAGCCTTAATAGTAATTGGCGAAAGATTCATCTATGATTTAGGTATGGAAAAGAACGCGAAGGTGAATTTGCTGATTCATAACTCAGAATGAAAAATTCCTACCACTCAAGCTATTGGAGGCACCCCATTGTAAAAGCTATTCCTTCCAATTCTAATCCTATGATAGGGTAAAAGGATGAGATTGTTTGGCTTGGAAGCAACTAAGATTTCATCATCGGTATGGCTGTCCAACAGAAACTCACAACTCAAGATAGACTTCATCGATTTGGTATACATGGTCCCAATAGATGCTCACTCTGTCTCCGCAACTACGAAGATCACAACCACTTGTTCTTTGAATGCTCCTATACTAAAGCGATCTGGTGGGATGTTTGTGACAGATGCAACATTCCAAGAATGACAAAAGGATGGGATGAATTGATTCGATGGGCCACTGTCACTTGGCATGGCAAAAGTTTCGTTAATGTTTCTCGTAAACTCAGTTTTGCAACTACAGTGTATCATATCTGGCAAGAACGAAATGCAAGGACCTTTGCTGGAATCTCTAGAACTCAGAATTTGGTCTTTGATCAAATCGAATGTATCATCCGTGATAAGCTTGATTTGATGAGGAACGTTCTACCAACAGATAAAAACAAAAGGATCTGAAGAGCTTGGAGGGTCAATAACATAGATTCTTGATTTGATATTTAGCTGGTTGTATTGGTTTCCCTAACGAATCTAGTTAGGTCCGAGTTTTCTGTTTGGTGGCTAGCCTGTAGCCATCTGTTGTTTTATGTTTCTGTTCTCATTATAAATCTGGGGTGTGCTCCTTATAATCTTTGTGTCGTTTTCTTTTAATACATGTCAACTTACCAAAAAAAAAAATTCACGTTTATCCTGAAAGAAGCCTCAATAGTAATAGAGGAAATTTCATCATTCCAAACCAAGCTCTGGACCTAGGAAACCTGACTTCATTCATTGTAGCAAACTCGTCAATAGTAGGTTGATAGAAATAGAAACACATCATATCATAGCAAACAAAGAAAAAACAATCTAATTAACCTCAAGCAAAACGTATAATGGGTGTTAATACCTTCTTTTTATGCAATCAGTCCCTTACTTAGGATTTCTAAAAGACCAGTTAAGATTTCTAGTAACCATAATACTAGATGGTGATTCCCTTATTCAATAAAACACCACTTGAGAAGGGTTGTTGTGACGTCGAACTTGCGAGGAGGGCACAATAAGATGGCGACTTTATTAGGGAACCTTGGACTAGGATTTGTTTTGTTTGTTTATGCTATGTGAAGATTGATATTTGCTCAATTTTCAACTATAAATGGTTTCCTTTGCGTTAGAGTTTCAATATGCATTCTTTGTACATCTTGTCATCTAAAGGCATTTATACATCATTGATGCTATTTATGAGAGCACACACTACAAAACTTTAGGTTATGCTGGGGACTAGTAGCGTACCCTATGAATTTTAGTAATGCGAACCTCGTGATCACATGGTCACGCCACCCACACGCAAAGACACCAATTTCCGGAAAGCCAAGTAAATCAAGTTTGATAAGAGTGTGACACAAAGATAACTTGTACCTAGGCACCAGCACTATTAGAAATGGAAACCCCCACCCAACAAATATTGATTCACGAACGAGAAGTATAAGGATGACGCCACAAACACAGTTGTTCTTCGATAAGTTGTTAGGCTGATTCGCATCAAACTTATTCCAATGCAGACCTAGATTTCAAATATCTCAACTCTATAGAAGATAGTGAAAGTGACACTTAAAGATTGAAAAAGAGGAATAAATTTTAACTTTAAGGTTAATACTTAAAGAGAAACTATAAGAGTTCGTGGTTTGAAGTAATGGTAAAAAAAAAAATTGTGTATGCTTGTAGGGAAGGTGAGAAATATCGTGGTTTGGTACTGGATAGACATATGAATTGCAATTTCGATGATGAGATTTTACAATGAGTGGAGAATGTAAACCCTTAGTAAAAAATAGATAAATTTGGGTTAAATAATGTAAATATTAATTAAAAATAATAAATTATGGAGAAAATCTTATGAATTGAGATGAAAATGTTTGAGAGATTAATTTAAAATTTACAGAAGCTAAAGCAATAAAATAGTAGGTGAAATATTAGTTAACAATAAATCATGAAACTCCCAAATCCATTTTAGGTTTTAGAAAAGATTGATGTCTTCTCCCAAATGCAGGAGTGTCGAAGTAATAAATAACCCGGCAAGACCGAGGTTGGACCACAGGGAGGCTAATTAGGCAAATTATAAACAATTATAAACAACAACAACAGTGACAACAATAACAAAATAATATTAGTAGCAATAATAATAATAATAATAATAATAATAATAGTAGTAGTAGTAGTAGTAGTAGTAGTAGTAGTAGTGATTACTACTTAAAAGTGTATTTTTATCAAGGTTTTATATCATCATTTTGCACTTGGAGTATCAATAACTCCTTAACTAAAAGCATGTTTTGTAATAATATCTAATAATATAAGATACCTTTAATTTGTGGTAAGTGTTCATTTTAAATGCAGGCCTATCACATAAATGAAAGGATTGATTGATGAATTTAAGAACTGAAATTGAAAGGATAAAGAGATGGCCAAACTTAGAAAAGAAATGTCGGTGCAATCCAAATCAGAACACTGTTTAGTAATTGCGTCATATCTGGAGCTATAGATCTTAGATTGAGGTCTACTTTATATGGATGGAAAGGTAAGACATAGGTCTACAACTTTTATATGGAGCCCAAGATCTAGAGAGGCCATTTTCAAGTCCAAATTGTTGCAACAACAAAGAAGCCCGAATCTGTGCTCCAGCCCAAGCACTATTCAGTATTTTGGCCATATCTGGAGTTCTACAAGTTGAAATGAGCTGAATTTTTATACACAAGAAAGCTGAGACAATTGCCTACAACTTTCATGTTTTCAAGTGACTCCAATTTTGACGTTATTAATGACGTTTTGGGCAGACAAGAGAAGATAAGGATTGTCACCAAGTCAAGAGTTGGCCACCCACTCATCCATTAGTCATCAAATCAATAGTTCTCAATTTTGGCCTATAAAAGGAGGCATCTACCATGCATTTAGGCATCTTGGTCTCCAGATCAAGATCATGCTTTTGCTTTCTCTCTTTGTATTTTTTGTAATGTTTATGCTTTGCTTTCACTAATATTAAGTTTATGCCTTTCATTTCCTTTCCTTTACTTAGTTAACTTTTATGTTCTTATTTTGTTTATTTTACTTAGTTAACTTTTATCTTATTTATGTTCTTATTTTGTTTATCTATTTTGCTTTCTTTCATTATGTCTAGCTAGGTTTATTATGTCAAGGTGAAAAGGTTACACTAATGGTGTAAGAATAAGTATAGTGTAAACTCAATATGGTGTAAGAATAAGTATAGTGTAAACTTAATATGGACTTTAATGTTTGATACTAACATGTTTTGTATTTGTTATCTTGTTCACTCTTTAATACTTTGCTTGTTAAATGACTAATCTTGATTTATGTTGTATAACACTCGGTACAACAAATGCTTAGCACTTTCATAGCCCATACTGTATGGTATAACCGACACCTAAGCTATGAAAGGAACTTGATTTGTTGTTAACATAAGTTATAATCATGAATGCTTGACGAGATTTACAAGAATTAGCATTAATCGAATAAGATAACTAATGTAATCATGTTAACAATCTATAATCTAATTGGAACCTCCTTTGTGCGTGGTTTCCAATTGAATAATAAGAGTTTATACTATATTTGTTTGACATACCATTAGTGGATCCTCTAACCTTGACATTTATTGTTATCGTTGTTAAATCTTTATGTTAATATTTCATCTCAAAGTTCTCATCTTCATCTTTATCTTCTTCTTTTTCTTTATTATTATTATGATTATTATTATTAGTACTACTACTACTACTACTACTAATACTATTATTATTATTATTATTATTATTATTATTATTATTGCTGTTATTACTATTATTGTTGTTGTTGTTGTTGTTGTTGGTGTTATTGTTATTGTTGTTGTATTATTGTTATTTATAATTTATACAATTAACCTTCCTGTGGTTCGACCCTGGTCTTGCCGGGTTATTTATTACTTTGACACTCCTGCACTTAGGAGAAGACATCAATCTTTTAGTCGTGTCAAGTTTTTGGCGCCGTTGCCAGGGAGGTAAGTTTTTATATAAATTATAGTAGTTATTTTATTTTCTCTTTTCACTTTTCTTGTATATAACTTTGTTTCTTTTCTCTTGTTTCTTCTTCTTTTGTTTTCTTCTTCCTTTTATTATATTCCTACACGTGCATGAGAGTGTGGTCACGTACATCAAGTGGTAGACTTTATAGGGTATCCTCATCATTTTCAGAAAATATTGCCGAAGAAGATAATCAATCACTTCATAATGAGAATAATGAGAATAACCGTGCTAGAACACTTAGAAACCACATGAATCCCACAAGAACAAGTGCACCATCATGCATAGTTTTTCCTCCCGATGCATCTCATTTTAATTTTAAACGAGGCATTATTCAACTTTTACCTTCTTTTCATGGCTTAGAATTGGAAAATCCATACTTGTATTTAAGGGAATTTGAGGAGGTCTGCAACACATATAATAATTTAAATTGTAGCATGAACACCATCAGATTAAAGCTTATTCCTTTTTCATTAAAAGATAAAGCTAAAACATGGCTACAAAATTTGAGACCAGGATCCATTTGTGCTTGGGATGAAATGTAACAACAGTTTTTAAAGAAGTTTTTCCCATCTCATAGAACAAATTCTTTCAAAAGACAAATCACCACTTTCACTCAAAAACCAGGAGAAACATTTTACCAATGTTGGGATAGGTATCGAGACTTGCTTAGTACTTGCCCTCATCATGGTTTTGAAACATGGAGATTGGTTTCACATTTCTATGAAGGGTTAACACCGCGGGTACTTATGAGGCACAGAGCACCAATAATTGTCCAACCTTGCCTTCCTTTAAGGAATGTCTCCATGAACAAGTCCATGCTTTAAACAGTTTCCAAAGGGCCAACCACAACCCATACTCCCAAACATACAACCCTGGTTGGAGAAATCACCCAAATTTCAGTTGGAAGAGTGAGACCAACAATGCACAAACTTCACAACTACCGTTTCAAGCACACCATAATTTCCAAAATTCTCATGGATATGCACCTCCTTATGCTCCACCTTCTAGAACAAATCTTGAGGAAACATTGCATGCATTCATTGAAAAGCAAAAGACAATCAATACTCAACTTGCTCAAAACATGACAGATTTTAAAGATACTCTTGCAAAATTAACATATGCTCTCAGTTTCCAAGAGAAAGGTAAGTTTCCATCTCAACCACAACAAAATCCCAAGGGGCAATACAATGCAAGTGCAAGTGGTTCCGGAAGCCAACACATGGATCAAGTTAAATCAGTCACTACTCTGCGCAGTGGTAAGGTTATTGAAAAACCCTCTCTTGAACCTTATGATAAAGATGATGAGTCAATCTCTGAGGGTAAGGAAGGGGTTGAATCTAAAAATTGCAAAGAAAAGACTGATTCTCCGCCAGCACTTCCATTTCCTCAAGCCTTCCAAACAAAGGAAAGTCAATCACAACTCTGAAATTTTTGAAATTTTCAAACAGGTAAGGATCAATATACCTTTGCTGGATGCTATTAAACAGGTTCCTTCCTATGCTAAATTTTTGAAAGATCTATGCACTGTGAAGAGCAAACTAAATGTGAAAAAGAAAGCCTTTCTAGCCGAACAAGTAAGTGCCATTCTTCAAAACAATAATGCTTTGAAATATAAAGACCTTGGTTGTCCTACAATTTCTTGCTTTATTGGAGAAAAAAAAATTGAAAGAGCCTTACTTGATCTTAGTGCTAGTGTGAATTTACTTCCATATTCAGTTTTTTAGAGTCTCAATCTAGGTGAGTTAAAACCAACTTCTATAACTCTTTTACTTGCCGATAGATTTGTAAAAGTGCGTAGAGGAATAATTGAAGATGTGTTAGTACAAGTCGATAAATTCATTTATCTTGTGGATTTTATTGTTTTGGACACAGAACCTGTTGAAGCATGTAATTCATTTCCTGTTATTTTAGGACGACCGTTTCTTGCAACCTCTAACGCATTGATTAATTGTAGGAATGGACTGATGAAGCTATCATTTGGAAACATGACATTGGAGATGAATATTTTCAACATTTGCAAGCAACCTGGAGATGATAATGATTTACAAGAAGTAGATCACATTGACGAATTAGTTTATGATCAAGTTGAATCTACTTTAAGTAA
>NW_011501429.1:29471-43467 GCF_000495115.2 Populus euphratica | reverse complement strand
AAGTAATTTTGATTTGTTCCTTGTAGTTTCAATTTAAGCTTAGACATTCTTGATTAAGACAAAACTGAATAATTTTATGCAATCAAGATCCTTCATGTCTAGTGTCTTTAACAATGTAGCTTTTAACTTTCAATTTGTTCAATTTAATCCCTAATTAAGCCTTGAACTTTGATTTTATTTTAATCTAGTCCTTGAAAAAGTTTTGTATAGCTCCCAATGTTGCTTGCTTTTTTCAGAAGGGTCCTTAGTCTTGAATTTTTTTAATTTAGCCCTTAATTAATCTTTAAACTTGAAATTTCTTACAATTGAACCCCTGATTACACCAATTTGGCATTCTAAAGTTTTAATTATGTCCCTAATATTTCAATTTTTGCAAATTCATCTGAATTAGGCCTTCAAACTTTCTTTTTTTCATTTCGGTCATTGATTGAATCCTTAAAAACCATAATGAAGTCTTTGAAGTTAATTAATTTTTTCAATTTTGAGACCAAATTGACTTTTAGACTTTTTGCTTTAATTAAATCCTTAATTAAATCAAATAAACTTATTAAAAATTTAATTAAGTTCTTAAACTTAATTTTAACCTTAAACTTTATTTTAATTACATTTATCTCCCTTTAAAATACCTCAATCTAGCTATTCTTCTGACATCTTAATTTATTGTAGCTTAAAGGATTATCTTCTCATGTCTTAATAATATTTTAGAATTTTAAGTTTTTGATTTTTTTGAATTCTTGATTAAATATATTTTTTTATAAAACAATTTTGAAGATACAATCGACAATTTTTACAAATTCAAGAAGTATAAATTGAATGATTTAAAAAGGAAAAATTGAGAATTCTAATATATGAAAAACATAATTAAAAATAGAAAATAATGTAATATACCATGGACAACAACAATCAAAGAGAAGCACAAAATCTCTCCTAAGAGCTTGAAACAGCAAGGAAAAAAAGAAGAAAAGAAAGCCAAACCGCTAACAATTAATTATTCTCAACAAATTGGCCCATAATCTTCAACAAATCCTCTCTTCTCTGCATTTATTCCAGACAATACCAATGAACAACAACTAAACAAAATAAAAACCATAAAAGAATATACATTTTTAGGTTTTCTCATATTCTCTAATCCATCTTAGAAGCATCACCGCCAGCATCACAATCTTCATCATCACTGAAGCGAGAGCAAGGCATTCACTCTCCTCGCATCCTTTTCGTCTCCCATGTGACCTCTTTCGATTCTTTACCACTTAAGGTAAATTAGAGTTTAGCCTTTTTCTGAAATGGGAATTCAAGGTTTTCTTGTAGAGGAGTGGGTTCAAGGTAAACAAGGACGAGATCTAGGCTCTGCGACATTAATGGTGGATTGGAGTGTTCTTACATGCCATGGGAATGAAGGATGGTACCAAAGAATAAAGGACGGAGGAGGACAAAAGAGAAGATATGCAGAGGTGAAAAAAGTGAGAGTAAATTGCCAAAGCTTAATTAGAAGCATGCAAAATTCTCCAGTTGCTGTATATATAAAGGCATCAAACGTAGTATTGTTGAACACCAAGCTCAAAGAAGAACAGAAGAAATAAAAATAACAGCATGCAGGTTGTGAAACTTGTCTCCCATGTTTCGTTCTTGCTATTAATGCTGATGTTTCTGCCAGCAAGAGCTGTTACTCATTTTTCAGTCCCTACATAAATAAAAAAATAAAACAATATTGAAAGGAAAATACACACAAACCAAATATCCAGTCAAAAGAAAAGATATTTAGAGGTGAAAAAAGCGAGAGTGAATGGCATGAAGTAAAAAAAAAAGAAAAAACCTAAATCAATAACTCCAAGTAGACTAACGTAACCTTTCATGAATAGATGATTGGTATCAATTCCCCCCCGTCAATGTGCCTGCAAGAAAAAACAAAGGAAGAGAGATTTGGAAACTAGCAACAAAAAATCTGGCCCAAGCTTCCGATATTTATAGAAGATAATACTATATTATTAGTTCGAGCTTCACTGTAAGTAATATAAAATAAAAAATGAAATTTGAATGTTTTAAAAAATATTAAAACATTATTAATATTTTTTTGAAATAGGAAATTTTTTTAATTATCTAAAAATTAATTTGATATATTTCAGGCTAACTCAACAAGTTTAAAAAAATCTAGATGATTGATAAAAATATAATTTGACTATAAAATTATAGATGACATCTTTCTTTTTAAATATTGAAACGATAATATTTTAGACTAATCTAGGTTAACTCAGGTTAATCTAATAAATTCACAATCTTATTTATGAGACGGTGATAAACTCACAAAAAACAATTCAAATAAATTATAAAATTTAATTTCTAATCAATTTAATATTAAAGGATGATATTAAAAAAATTAAAAAAAATAACCAGAGTCAACCAAGGTTAATCACTCAAATTTGCAACTCAAATTATGAGAATGAGATAATCTTATAAAAAGTAAATTGAAACAAATTATAAAATTTAATTTTCAGTAAGCCCAATATTAAAGTAAGAAATTAAAATAAAAATACAAAAAATAACTTGAGAACATACAAATCAGGTCATGAAATTAGAATAACTTTACAAAACAATTAAAAAAATAATCCTAGTTAATCTACTAAACTCACAATTTGGATCATTAGATAGTCCAATATAAAACAAATTAAAATAAATTAAGAAGTGTGATTCTTAATCAACCTAAAATTGAAATTCTTTAAAAAAAAAATGACTAAAAAACATGACCTGAATTAATTCAGATTAACTTGCCAAACTCGTTATTGGAATTATGAAACCGAGATAACTTTATAAAAAATAATAAAATGATAAAATTATGAAGAAAAAAAAATCAATTAAGCTAAACTTGCCCTCCGAGTTATAAAGTTAGATAATTTTATAAAAAATAAATTAAAATAAATTATAAATTTAATTTTAATCAATTAACTATTAAAGCATTATATTGAAAATGAAAAAAAAACTATTAAAATAAATAATATTATTATTTTGTGAGCTGACGCATAATAAAACCCTTAGTATTTTGTTAATTAATTAGTGATTTCTAATGTCAATAAAGATTAAAAAAAGAAGCTCGACTCGTGAATAGAGAATATGGGATAGAACAAAGGCATGAAAATTAAGTAAATCTCGACAATGCCATTTCTACAATAAACGGACAGTGCAGTAGTATACACTGGAAATCCATTCTGTTTTAGTTTATTTGTTAATTGATAAGGAGAAGAATATGGTAAAAAAGGTAATAAAATAGTAGAAAGTCACTAGTTAGTGATTAGAAAAGAAGTAAGGGTATTTGTGAATATAGTTATGCCAGGTTTAAATCTATAATTATATTTAGTTTAATTTTTAATTTTTTTTATAAATTATAAATATGATTCATTTAATTTTTTTGATCCAAATAGTTAAATATATCATATTAAACTTATATTTTTGTGAATATTATAGATATTCACAAATTAAGTTTATATTACTAATTTTTATGGGTTAAGCTTGATTAAAACTAAAATTTAAGCTCTATAGTAGCTCAAAACTTGTTATAAGTTATCATAAATAATTTAGATTTAATATATTAATTGAATTAATTGATTAAAATAAAAAATTAATTAAAAAGAAAAACAAAATATATAACAACAAATATATAACAAAATATATAACAGTAAAGTTAAATTAACTAGGTTTTAAAAATCCCCACTCACCATTCCATTTGTAATATTAGTTTCTTAGAATTTCTTGCTAACTATTATACAGTAGTGTTTAATATTATAGTAATTATTACTTTTTAAAATATTTTTTATTTAAAAATATATTAAAATAATATTTTTTTTAATTTTTTAAAATTTATTTACGATATTAGCATATCAAAATGATCTAAAAATATAAAAAGTTATTTTAAAAAAATAAAAAAATTATTTTTTTAAATATAGCTTGATGATATAAACATCCACTAATATAATATTATCTAACTTTAGCTTTGATAGTTTTTTTGGAACACTGGTAGTAAATAATTCATAGTTATCATATGTTACTTGACAAGTCAACTTGAGACATATAATTTGGGTAATCTAAGATTTTAGTTAGATCTATTTTATTGAAAATTGAAGCATGTAATCAGCTTTGAAAAAACCGATCAACTTATCAATTCAACTCGAAATCTAGGTGATCCAGCAAAATCTGATAGAGACTTATTTTTTAATTAAATGTGTTTTTTTTCTTGGCTAAAAATCTTTTTTTTTTCAGATTTTTCAGTCAATTACTAAATCATTTTAAAGTTTATTATATAAATATTAAAAAAATGTTTTATTTTTTTAATGTAGAATTTGAAATCCTTTATATATATGTGTATATATTTTATGTTCACAAGAAAAAAATTATGTCTTTTTAATATAAAAAAAATTTAGTTTAATCACTTCAATTTAAGAGAATAAGATATTATTTTTTTAATATGAAATAAAAATATTTTAAAATAATATTTTAAATTTTATTATTTATAATACATATCATTTATATTTACATGTATTATTTTTTAATTTTTTCATAAAAAATATTAAAATTTTAAATTTTTTAAATATTTTTATACTGACTCGAACTAATTCAAGTCAATTTATAAAATCCGAAACCTGCTTTTTAGCTGGTGAACCCAAGACAGGTTTGGTAACCATGAGATAATTAGCAAAAAGTGAAAGAAGATGGTGGTTCAAAACTTAAAAGTATATAAATATATATAACATATATTTTTATGTATTATTTCTTAATTTTTTATATTAAATATTAAATATTAAATATATTTTTTAATTTTTTTAAATTAATTTAAGTTAATCAGCCACCTCATATAATTCAAAACTTCAAAACCCGCTTCTTGATTGGGTAAACCCAAGCAGGGTTTGATAACCATGAGATAATTAGCAAAAAGTAAAAGAAGACGGTGGTTCAAAACTTCAAAGGCATATAAACAACCGAAAACAAGCCAGTAGAGCGTGGTACCTTTTTATTGTTTTAGGTTTTCGGTGGGAGTTTTCGCTGGGATACAATAGAGGGAAGGGCTTACGTCGAAAGAACGTTCCCACCACGCGTAGCCTAGCTTCTCCCTGTCTTCTTCGGATCCATCCTCTCTTCAACTGGTAATAATTTTAATCTATTTCTGTTTTCTTCTCCTTCGTAAATAGTCATTAGATCGCTTATCATCTCCTTCTTCTTCCTAATTTGCGTGTAGTATCAACTTAAATAAAAAAAAGAGAAGAGGGAGAGATGGCAGATCGATTGACGCGTATAGCCATAGTAACCTCTGATAGATGCAAGCCTAAGAAGTGCCGTCAAGAGTGCAAGAAGAGCTGCCCCGTTGTTAAAACTGGTACTTTTCCTTTTTTCTTTGTTTAATTCTTCTTGTTGTCTTCTTTAATTAATTAATTCACAGTTTGTTCTTATTTTAATTCTCATTCTCCTCGTTATTCACCTCGACTTGGCGAATCTGTTTTATATAGCCCGTGATTGCAGCTTAGAAAGCTTTCTTATTTTCAATTTGGATAATGGTTTTGTTTGAGAGCAAATTACTACTACTACTACTGTTGCTGTTGCTGTGGAATTATGATTAAGTATAAATAAGTAATGCTCTAATTACATATTACAAATCGCAGGGAAACTGTGTATAGAGGTGACTCCTGTTTCGAAGATAGCTTTTATTTCGGAGGAGTTGTGCATTGGATGCGGCATCTGTGTCAAGGCAAGCTTATACTGTTCTCTTTTGGAATTCAATAATTACTGTTGTTATTTTTGATATTTTATCGGATGTGGTAGCTTGCTTATTAGGGGATTATTTATCTTCTGATGCAGAAATGCCCATTTGAAGCAATTCAGATCATTAACTTGCCTAAGGATTTGGATAAAGACACTACCCATCGTTATGGTCCCAATACCTTTAAGCTGCACAGGTTGGCTGGCTGCCTTTTTTACCTGCTTAATAAAATGCTTTTATAGTGGAAAAAAAATAAAATAAAAAAATGATGCATTTGCAGGCTACCAGTTCCGAGGCCTGGGCAAGTTCTTGGCTTGGTTGGAACAAACGGCATTGGCAAGTCCACTGCTCTCAAAGTTCTAGCTGGAAAACTGAAACCTAATTTGGGTCGTTTCATTGTAATAAGCAGCCCATTTTGTATCCTTGTTCTTCTACTACCCTATGACGATGCATTTGTGTTAGTTACTTTTATTTTTCTTTGCAGAACCCTCCTGATTGGCAGGAAATCTTGACTTACTTTCGAGGATCTGAGCTTCAGAATTACTTTACCCGTATCCTAGAGGATAATTTGAAGGTAACCTTTCTGTGTGGGCACTGCTCAACTGCACTTAAAACTCTGTATTACTGCTAGATATATTATTCCCTGTTGTGAAAGAATAATGTCTGTGTCCCACACTAAAGTAGGAGCCATGGTACTGTTTCCTTTGACCTATCTTGTCTGTGGACCACTTTTTCCTGAATGCTTGTAATTAAGTCTGATGATATCACTCAGATAACTGTGCTGTTAGGATTCATTCACTAAGTTGCTGTATCCCTAGATTGTTTGAGCTTGTTTGGGAGTCCCTCCCTTTCTTGATAGCACAGGAAAGAGGATTCAACTTTCCGGATCCCTTGCAAGACCCTGTAAGATGGGATTGTCATTGATTCATGTGGTGGCGGTTACTTTTTACTTGGAAATGTATTAAAATAATATTTTTTTATTTCTTAAAAATTATTTTTATATTAGCACATTAAAACGATTGGAAAATACAAAAAAATAAAAATAAAATTGAAGCAAAGAAAAAATATAAAAAATATATATTTTTTTAAATTGTTTTTGAAACACAAAAACAATCAGGCTCTTAATGTGATAGCTTGAATCACAATTTGATTTGTATGCAATGTCATGTAAGCTTTTGCATACCGTAATTTATTCCTTACCATGCAATCACTTCCCTTTAACCAACCCCCATATTTGAAAAAATATTTTATGGAAACAATCATGAAATGATGTTTTCTTAAAGAATGTATTTGACAGGTTATGATGTAAAATCAACATGAAAAATCATGTTTAGGTTTATACTTGTGTTTTCACATCCTGATTGTTTTTGTCATGCCTCTTCTTTGATATACTTGCCTTTAGTTTACTTTTTGTGTCTTCCTACTAAAATCATTCTTGTTTCATACCTAGGCCATCATAAAGCCTCAGTACGTTGACCACATTCCAAGAGCAGTTCAAGGCAATGTCGGGCAAGTGCTTGACCAAAAAGATGAGAGCCACAAGAAGGCAGAACTATGTCGTGATCTTGATCTGAACCAGGTTATAGATCGTAATGTGGGGGATTTATCAGGTGGAGAGCTCCAAAGATTTGCTATTGCTGTTGTTGCAATACAGAATGCAGAGATATATATGTTTGATGAACCTTCAAGTTATCTTGATGTCAAGCAGAGGCTTAAAGCTGCCCAAGTTATCCGATCTTTGCTCAGGGCCAACAGGTTTGACTCCATTCTTTTCTTGTTGTTAGCTTTGCTTGGCACTTTGTACTGAGGATTTAGGTTATTAAGACTGTGCTTTCACTTCAGCTATGTTATTGTGGTGGAGCATGATCTCAGTGTCCTGGATTATTTATCTGACTTCATTTGCTGCTTGTATGGGAAACCGGGTGCATATGGAGTAGTAACCCTTCCCTTTTCTGTAAGAGAAGGTATCAATATATTTTTGTCTGGGTTTGTTCCTACAGAAAACCTACGATTCCGGGATGAATCTTTAACCTTCAAGGTATTTTAAATCCTCTACTCATTTACTTCCCTTCATTGTATTATTTTCTGTCATAGTTTGTTTTTTTTTGTTGCTTTTCCCAGGTTGCTGAGACTCCACAGGATAATGCTGAGGAGATTCAAACATATGCACGATACAAATACCCAACCATGAGTAAAACTCAGGGCAATTTCAAGCTTAGTGTCGTTGAGGGTGAATTTACTGACTCTCAGATTGTAGTAATGCTTGGTGAGAATGGGACAGGGAAGACAACATTTATCCGCATGCTGGTATTCTCTCTACTTATCAATCTTCCTTTCTCTATCTACAACATGATCTTCTGCGTGTTTAATAAATTATTTTGTTGGCAAAACATGCAGGCTGGTTTGCTGAAACCTGATACTATAGAAGATTCTGAATCTGAGATACCTGAGTTCAATGTTTCTTACAAACCCCAGAAGATAAGCCCCAAGTTTCAACACAGTGTCCGACAGTTACTGCATTCAAAGATACGTGATTCATATATGCATCCTCAGTTTGTTTCAGATGTCATGAAACCACTTCTTATTGAGCAACTGATGGATCAAGAAGTTGTAAATCTATCTGGTGGAGAGTTGCAAAGAGTTGCATTATGTCTATGCCTTGGAAAGGTAAAGAAGTTTTATCAGGTCTACTAATCATTTATATCCATGAATGAAGATAGACATTTGGATTTGTTTTGTTTATGCTTTAATTCATTATGCTGTTTTCTTAAAGTATCCTTTTGTTTTTTAACCCCTCTCTTTCATGTGTTGAGCAGTCCTGTGACATGATAGAGTTTTTACATGTAGTGCACAAGTTTGTTAAATAGTGATTTTATAGATTCTGATTTTTGAGAGGTTAATGTGTTCAAAATTTGTCAGTCAAAATGCCTTGACAACACGTTGATGATTAATGATGTGTTGATTGCTTTCTTCCTCTGTTTTACCTTACTATATCAGGCAATTTAGTCCCTTCAGTTGGACATCATCTTGGATTGAATGGCTTGCTATTCAGCATTCTTCAAGATTGCATTTTAATATATTTAAGGTTGCTAAATATGGTCTGGTGTGTGGTTTTCTTGATGTAGCCAGCAGACATTTATTTGATAGATGAACCAAGTGCGTATCTTGATTCTGAGCAGCGTATTGTTGCTTCAAAAGTCATCAAGAGGTTTATCCTACATGCAAAGAAGACTGCATTTGTGGTGGAGCATGATTTTATAATGGCAACATACCTGGCTGATAGAGTTATTGTGTATGAGGGACAGCCTTCTGTGGATTGTACAGCAAATTCTCCTCAGTCATTGTTGACTGGGATGAATCTCTTCTTATCTGTAAGTCCAGCATTATCATCCCTATTCTTCATGCATTAAAGAGACAAAAGGTAAAGAAACATGAAAACATTAATGAAGAGACCATGTCATTATAGATTCAGTTATAAATCCATAATGATCCATTTATGATGTCCCCTTGTGTGGTGCCTGTATCTATTCTTACCAGTTATCATTGAGATGAAATCAAACCAAGCTTACCTGAACAGTTCACAGTTGCTTGAGTAATCTGCAATGTCCTATATTTGACACATCTATATTCTTTTAGGCATGCTTTCATCTCTCTCCCATTCACTCTTCTGTTACTCTGATGCAGCATCTGGATATCACATTTAGACGAGACCCCACTAATTTCCGGCCAAGAATCAACAAATTGGACTCGACCAAGGACAGGGAGCAGAAAACTGCCGGGTCATATTATTACCTGGATGATTGATGTAACAGGTGACACAGGTCAAATTTCTTGTATTCTATGTTGCAGCAAGCGTAGATACTGGACTCCTTTTCGGCCTGCCTGGGTATTGACTGGCTTTTTAATTTTATTTTCTGTAGGCATCGCACGGATTACTTCTTAATCCTGGTCAAGTTGGCACCAATTTGATAAAATTTTCTATCCTGGTCAAGTTAATGTGCTATGCTGACAAATGACTGGATTTCCTCTGCCTGCTAAGAGGCCATGGTTTCTCTTTTCGCCTAAACGAGTCTGGTGGCTGCTCATGATGATGCTTTATGATCTTTTGTCCTGTATCGAGTTTTTTGTTCGCCAGTTTTTGTTCTTATGACATTAGGTGAGTGAATCATAATGTTAACCGAATCCTTTTTGGGCATTTGCTGCTTCAAGTTGTATTTTGAATAGAATTACTATTAATCAGAAGAAATAACAGAAAAAAAAGGGGCAAACACTGAGCTAATAGAGGTCCTTGCCTGTGTTCTGTATCTGGCTTTGGTATTCTAGCAGGATAATTAATCCTTCGAGATTTTTTAGCCCTCTTTCACAGAATTTTATATATAATTGTATTTTTAAGTCTTGATTTTATAGAAGTTAAAATAATATATATATTTTTTTAATATTTTTTTAAATCTATTTTGTAAATAATCTAGGTGAACTTGTTAGCTAATTCATGACTTCTTCATTGTATATAGGTAAAAAAATTCGTGGTCTTCATTTTGATTAAATCTTATAGAGTACAAACAAAAAATAGGTCTGAGCTATTTTTATTAAAAAAAAATTACTTTTTATGTGTGGTAGTTTCGTAATCTTGGTCCTAGGTGGTTCCCTCTAATTAGTTATAATATCTTAGATTCTTGCCTGTTTATAAAAACAAAGAAGTCATAGTCTTAAGCTTAAAATATCTTGGAGAGTTTATTGACCAGGTTTATTCATATTCTAAGAGCAGATTCTAAGCCATGAAGGATAGGGATAGGCTTATTATACAGTGCTGTATGATTACTATCTTTTGCCATGAAGGATAGGGATAGGCTTATCATACAGTGCTGTATGAGATTTATCTGGGTACTATCTTCTGTGAATGCAATACAAGAGTTTACAAGGAATAGTCAGAGTATAATATGGCTATCATTATCAAGTAAATGTTTAGTTTATAGTTGGATATTTTGTGAATTTGAACTCCAACTAAAAGTTACGTAAATTATTATTTCTCACCTAATCTAGAATTGATTTATTCTCAAAGTTAAAATGCATGAAGATATTAATTTATACCCGGTATATTTATGCATTATATAAAATAAATGCATGCTAAGATTAAATGATACAAACCAATAAAAATAAACTAGCAAACAATTAAATATATAAAGTTTAGTCTAAGACAAGTTTTTAGTGGAGTCATTGTCTTGTCGTGGTGTGTACGACTTCGAATGGTGGAGTCGCCTCCTAGATTAAAGGGTGTTTTTGATTTAATCATATAATTATGATTTAAAGGAGTCACTACCTAATATTATGATTACCAAAAAATTTCATATAATTATGATTTAAAGGAGTCACTATCTAATATTATGATTACCAAAAAATCTATGGTTTGTGAGAGTTTAAGTGAAAGAACTAGTTATGTAGGGGGAAGATGCATCACTCCTAGTGCATCTTACCTAATGTAAACTATATTGTTGATTAATTGTTATTTTTAACTGTGTTTCTATTCGTTGGTTTTATCTAAAGTTCAAGGTAAATCTCTCTTCATAAGGAAGATTTTAACTTATCGAGTTAAATTCTAATCGTTCTAAAATCTAATTTTAAACATCATATTTATTTTTTATTTTGTATACATGAGGGTATATGTAACATCCCTTTATACGGAATAAAACACCAATCATATATCAAATGGAAAATAGAATAAATTTTTTTTTTATAGTTTTCATATAAAAATTTACCGAAATATAACTTGTTATTGACATATAATTTGTTTACACTTCTAATATCTAATATCTCATCACTCAATTATGACCCAATTATCTTGGGTTCTAATCCCACAAACATCATCATCATCACAACCACAATATTTATAACATATATGATTGTATGAATTATGTAGTTAAGTTCATCTATTCAAGTTTAAACATTAATTATATAAATTAAGTTATATAAGTATTTTAATATTACAAAATACAAGGATATACTTGACATGATTAAAGATTTGATATCTTATCCCATGTGTAGGAGTGCCAAAGTAATAAATAACCCAGCAAGACCGGGGTCGAATCACGAGGAGGTTAACTATATAAATTATAAACAACAACAACAATGATGATGATGATGGTGGTGGTGGTGGTGGTGGTGATGATGAGTTAAAGAGGACTTTAATATGTAAGATTAATGTGAAGATTATAAAATGATAAAAACAAATGTCAAGATTAGAGGATTCACTAATAGTATTAGAGATAAGTAAAGTATAAACTCTTTATAATTATCAACATGATTATATTAATCATCTTATTTATGTAACATCATACTCATAAATTTTATCAAGTATTCATGATGCTAACTTATGTTGACAATAAATCAAGTTCTTCTTATAATAACGATGTCGGCCGAAGACTATGAAGGATCAAGTATTTGATGTACCAAGTGTTATACAACACAAATCTAAATAACTATTAAACAAGTAAGGTATTAAGAATTAATAAGATAAAAATGATACGACATGTTAATAGCAAGTTATTTAGGATATATGCATGGAAGTCCATGTTGAGTTTATATTATTCTTATCTTAACACCATTAGTGAAATCTTTTCACCTTGACATAATTAACTTAGCTAGACATTATGAAGAACAAAAACATAAATAAACAATATAAAAATATAAACATGATATAAGTTAACTAAGTATAGTAAAGAAAATAAAAAGCATGAACAAGAGATTAATAAAAACAAAACTTCAGCATTATAAAAATATAAAGAGAGAGAGTAAGAACATGATCTTGATATGAAAAACAAGATGCCTAAATAAATGGCAAATACATCCTTTTATATGCTAAAATTTGGAACTATTCATTTGGTAATTGATAATTGATGTAGTGCCAACTATTGATTTAGTGGATTTGGTGGACAGTAGTACTCAAGTATTTTAGCTGGATGAAATGACATTGATGGAATCAAAATTTGACAAAGTGTTCTTCATAAAAGTTGTTGGAAATTGTTGTTTCCTTTCACCCATCAAATTTCAGAGCATTTGGAGCACTACAACTTAAGATATGTCTAAAATACTGAGTAGTGCTGCTGGTGGACATGGTGGATAGCCCTCAAGCTCTTTTTTGAATGAAATGTCATTTCTACCATCAGAATTTGAGCAGGTTTCCTACATGAAAGTTGTTGAAAATTGTCTTTTCCTTTCACCCACCAAATTTCACATCATTTGGCCTTCTAAAACTCTAGTTATGGGTAAAAAAATTGAGTAGTATTTGGGCTGGTGATTAGTACTTAAAAGTGCATTTTTATTATGGTTTTATATTATCATTTTGCACTTGAAGTATCAATAACTCCTTAACTAAAATATGTTTTATAATAATGTATCTAATAATATAAGATACCTATAATTTGTGGTAAATGTCTAGTTTTAATGCAGGCCTATCACATAAATGAAAAGATTGATTGATGACTTGAAGAACTTAAATTGCAAGGATAAAGAGATGGCCAAACTTAGAAAAGAGATGTCGGTGCAATCCAAACCGGAACACTGTTCGGTAATTGGGTCATATCTAGAGCTATATATCTCAGATTTAGGTCCAATTTATATGGATGGAAAGGTAAGACATAGGCCTACAACTTTCATATGGAGCCCAAGATCTAAAAAGGCCATTATCAAGTCCAAATTGTAGCAACAACAAAGAAGCCCGAATCTGTCTTCCAGCCCGAGCACTGTTCGGTATTTTGGCCATATCTAGAGTTCTAGAAGTCCAAATGAGCTGAAATTTTTACACAAGAAAGCTGAGACAATTGCCTACAACTTTCATGTTTACAACTGGCTCCAATTTTGACGTTATCAATGACGTTTTGGGCAGACAAGAGAAGATAAGGATTGTCACCAAGTCAAAAGTTGGCCACCCACTTATCAATTAGTCATCAAATCAATAGTTCCCATTTTTGGCCTATAAAAGGAGGCATTTGCCATGAATTTAGGCATCTTGGTTTCCAGATCAAGATCATGCTCTTCCTTTCTCTCTTTGTATTTTTTATGCTTTGTTTTCATTAATATTAAGTTTATGCCTTTCATTTCCTTTCCTTTACTTAGTTAACTTTTATGTTCTTATTTTGTTTATCTATTTTGCTTTCTTTCATTATGTCTAGCTAAGTTAATTATGTCAAGGTGAAAAGGTTACACTAATGGTGTAAGAATAAGTATAATGTAAACTTAATATGGACTTTAATGTTTGATACT
>NW_011501429.1:28180-29449 GCF_000495115.2 Populus euphratica | reverse complement strand
TTGTATTATTGTTATTTATAATTTGTACAATTAACCTCCCTGTGGTTCGACCCCGGTCTTACCGGGTTATTTATTACTTCGACACTCGTGCACTTGGGAGAAGACATCAATATTTTAGTCGTGTCAGTTATTTATTACTTCGACACTCCTGCACTTGGGAGAAGACATCAATCTTTTAGTCGTGTCAGCTGGATTACATGACAGATTTTGACTTTTTTTTGTGGCTAAACTTTGAATTTGAAAATGACAAATTTGGGTCTTTCCTTACCCATACAAGTTGTAGGCCTATTTTATATCTTTCCAGCCATATAAACTAAACTGAAATCCAAGATCTATAGCTCCAGATATGACCCAATGACTGAACAATGTTCGAATTTAAATTAAATCGGCATCTCCTTTCTAAGCTTAGCCTTTTTTTTATCCTTTCACTTCCAATAATTAATCACAACAATCAATCTTTTGAATTGTGAGAATACCTATATTTAAAATGAGCATTTACCATAAATTAAAGGTATCTTATATTATCAGACTTGTTATTATAAAACATGCTCTAGTTAATGAGTTATTGATATTTCAAGTGCAAAATGATGATATAAAAACTTGATAAAAATACACTTTTAAGTACTAATCAATACTCCCTATAATTAGATAAGAAAAAGTGAGCAAAAGCTAGGATTTACTCTTATCAGAAAACATGAATATCACAATAAATATAGTAACACAAATATCCAATAATTAAAAAAACAAACAAACATATATTCATATTCTATTCACTTCTTCTTTTTTGTTTTTCATTGAGACTATTTCTCATTCAACTACTAAAACTGTTTCACCTTCCATTTTCAACTTCTACTCAAGATTCTATAAAATCAACCACAACTATTTTTACTTAACACATTACCAATACCCATTACATCGGTATCATCATCACCTTATAGGCGTCGATGCATAATGATCCCTAACATAATCAAAAAATTAATGTCGTCTCTCAAGTGTAGAGTGTCGAAGTAATAAATAATTTGGCAAGATCAGGGTTAAACCACAAGGAGATTAATTGTATAAATTATAAATAACAACAATACAATAACAACAACAACAACAACAACAATAATAATAAATAATAAATAATAAATAACATGCGTCGAAGTAATAAATAATAATGATAATAGAAGAAGAAGAAGTTGATGAGAATTTTGAGATGAAAGATCAATGTAAGAATTAAACAATGATAACAAAAATTGTCAAGGTTAGAGGATCCACTAATGGTAT
>NW_011501429.1:22340-28018 GCF_000495115.2 Populus euphratica | reverse complement strand
ATTCATGATTATAAGTTATGTTAATAATAAATCAAGTTCCTTTCATAGCACTAGTGTCGAACATTATGGGCTATGAAAGTGCCAAGCATTTGTTGTACCAAGTGTTATACAACATAAATCAAGATTAGTCATTTAACAAGCAAAGTATTAAAGAGTGAACAAGATAACAAATATAAAACATGTTAGTATCAAACATTAAGGTCCATATTAAGTTTACATTATACTTATTCTTACACCATTAGTGTAACCTTTTCACCTTGATATAACTAACTTAGCTAGACATAATGAACGAAAGCAAAATAGATAAACAAAATAAGAACATAAAAGTTAACTAAGTAAAGGAAAGGAAATGAAAGGCATAAACAAGATATCAATGAAAGTAAAACTTTACAAAAATATAAAGAGAGAAAGTAAGACCATGATCTTGATTTGGAAACTAAGATGCCTAAATGCATGACAAATGCTTCCTTTTATAGGCCAAAATTTGAAACTATTAATTTGATCACTAATTGTTGAGTTTGTGGCCACATCTTGACTTAGTGACAATCCTTATTTTCTTGTCTGAATAAAACATCATTGATAATGTCAGAATTTGAACCAGATTTCCACATGAAAGTTCTAAAAAATTATCTTAACTTTTTAGGAAAAAAATTAAGGTAATTTGGACTATCTAGAACTCGACATATGGGCTGAACACTGAACAATGTCTAGGCTGGAAGACAGATTCGAACTTCTACGTTGTTGCTAACATTTGGACTTCAAAATAGTAATAACAAATGTCAAGGTTAGAGGTTCCACTAATGGTATATCAAACAAGTATAGTATAAACTCTTATTATTGAATTGGAAACCACACACAAAGGAGGTTCCAATCAGATTATATATTGTTAACATGATTACATTAGTCATCTTATTCAATTAATGCTAATACTTGTAAATCTCGTCAAGCATTCATGATTATAACTTATGTTAACAACAAATCAAGTTCCTTTCATAGCTCAGGTGTCGGTTATACCATACATTATGGGCTATGAAAGTGCCAAGCATTTGTTGTACCAAGTGTTATATAACATAAATCAAGATTAGTCATTTAACAAGCAAAGTATTAAAGAGTGAACAAGATAGCAAATATAAAACATGTTAGTATCAAACATTAAAGTCCATATTAAGTTTACATTATACTTATTCTTACACCATTAGTGTAACCTTTTCACCTTGACATAATTAACTTAGCTAGACATAATGAAAGAAAGCAAAATAGATAAACAAAATAAGAACATAAAAGTTAACTAAGTAAAGGAAAGGAAATGAAAGGCATAAACTTAATATTAATGAAAACAAAGCATAAAAAATACAAAGAGAGAAAGGAAGAGCATGATCTTGATCTGGAAATCAAGATGCCTAAATGCATGGCAAATGCCTCCTTTTATAGGCCAAAAATGGGAACTATTGATTTGATGACTAATTGATAAGTGGGTGACCAACTTTTGACTTGGTGACAATCCTTATCTTCTCTTGTCTGCCCAAAACGTCATTGATAACGTCAAAATTGGAGCCAGTTGTAAACATGAAAGTTGTAGGCAATTGTCTCAGCTTTCTTGTGTAAAAACTTCAGCTCATTTGGACTTCTAGAACTCCAGATATGGCCAAAATACCGAACAGTGCTCGGGCTGGAAGACAGATTCGGGCTTCTTTGTTGTTGCTACAATTTGGACTTGATAATGGCCTTTTTAGATCTTGGGCTCCATATGAAAGTTGTAGGCCTATGTCTTACCTTTCCATCCATATAAATTGGACCTAAATCTGAGATCTGTAGCTCCAGATATGACCCAATTACCGAATAGTGTTCCGGTTTGGATTGCACCGACATCTCTTTTCTAAGTTTGGCCATCTCTTTATCCTTGCAATTTAAGTTCTTCAAGTCATCAATCAATCCTTTCATTTATGTGATAGACCTGCATTAAAAATAGACATTTACCACAATTTATAGGTATCTTATATTATTAGATACATTCTTATAAAATATATTTTAGTTAAGGAGTTATTGATACTTCAAGTGCAAAATGATGATATAAAACCATGATAAAAATGCACTTTTAAGTACTAATCACTTTACCCTCTCTTTGTCCTTTCAATTTCAGTACTTCAACTCATCAATCAATCCTTTCATTTATGTGATAGGTTTGCATTTAGGATGAACATTTATCATAAATTAAAAGTATCTTATGGTATTAGACTTGTTATTATAAAACATGCTTTAGTTAAGGAGTTATTGATACTTCAAGTGCAAAATGTTGATATAAAACCTTGATAAAAATACAATTTTAAGTACTAATCAATCCCCTTATAAAACCTTGATAAAAATACAATTTTATGTTGATACACTAAATATATGTTAGTTTATGCAAGGTGATCCCCTTACCTGGGATCCTAACATACACTAAATGTATGCTAATCCTTGCGCCATAAACATCATTACATGATAATCCCTTTACCCAATATCTTAACATACACTAAATGTATGCTAGTTCATGCCACATATCACACTTCTTATATTTTCTATGTCAGCAATACTTTTATTGCTTGGTAATTCGCACAAAAGACCATTCACCTTGAACACATATACATTTAGGATACTATCCGAAATAACAACATAATGATGCAAACTTTCATTCTTTCATATGATATCCAACATTCGCTAATTCACATTTCACATCAATAACATATTAAATTATGAAATTTAATTAGAAAGCATAGGTGCGGATCACTTACCTGTAATAGAAACTTTTTTCATGCTCCCATGTTCTTGCTGTTGTACCATACCTATGGTCCCTCCTATAACAACATGCATATCTCATAAATTATCCTTATTTAAGGATAAATTTCACAATAACCATATTAACAGCCAATATAGGTTTTTCTTTCAATTATTCCTTTCTTTATATTTTACTTTTTTTTTCTCATTTCACTTATTAATATTGTTATTATTTGTCTAACCATAGTTATCATTACAAGTTTCCATTTCTAATATGACTCATATCTTTTGGAAGCTAAGATGTAATATCACATGTTTCTTAAGGGAAAGGATCCAATTTTCACCCTTAACGTGTCTAGATAATTGCTTTAGTGACTTTTTGAATCTACCAATAGAAGTCACATATTTGCCTCTCCTCATATTTCTAACTATATCCGAAGCTCTAGGACTTCATTTCAAACGAGATTGGTCTCACTGGAAAGTTAAGACACGAGGTTACGGTCTCATTGGAAAGTTAAGACACGAGGTTACAAGTCGCTTAAAGGAAGAAGAACCCAGTTCTGCCATTAAGACACTTGAAATTACTCATCAATGAATCAAACCTACTACCCTATAGGGTCTGTCATGATCCAGTCTGGGTTGGTGACCCATAACTAGAGTTTTATAGCTCCAAATTGAGTAAGATCAATGTTTTTAGTTAGCTAACATCCAAAAACTACAATTCCTATGAAGGAACCTGATTTAATTCCCTTATTCTTCTACTCAAATTCTATTTGAAAGGCAGGAGTTAAATCTATCCAGATTCGTAAACTTTTCCATCTACACACAACATCCATAATTCAACTTTCCCTCTTTTATCTCAATCCCTAGCCATATCACAAACCATATAAAAGTGTCAAAAATATATTTTAAAAGCTGATTTACTTTATTTATTACAATCTTCCCTCTTGACATTGAAATAGAACATTTTTACTGATTTTACTAACTTTTCAAATAATATTCTTCTAAACATTGAAATAGAACATTTTTACTGATTTTACTAACTTTTCAAATAATATTCTTCTAAACATTGAAATAGAACATTTTTACTGATTTTACTAACTTTTCAAATAATATTCTTCTAAACATAATCCTTGCTATTTCAACATGTATTTTTCTCATTTTGACACAATTAAACACACGTCATCAAGCTAAACATGTCAAATTAAACATCCTCCCCCTTTGATACATAATTGGTCGAAAGCATGACCTTAAGGAACCAAGAGTTCCCTCACTCATTTCATGCTAATTTCATTCAATTTACACACACATTCACATTAAAAAACAACCTATTATAACAAATTCAATAAGGAAAACCACAATTTGCATTTTCTTATGCAAATTGTGGTTTCATGCCTCCAATAAGATACAACACATGAATTAACTTAATTTTAACAATTAATATATTTTCCCCAATTCAAGTCTAAGAACCCTAATTAAAAATTCAACATTAAAGCATCAATTCGTAATCGAATTTGAAACAACTTATAAAACCTTATTTAGAACTCCTTATCTAGTAAGAATCAAGGTCTCGATCCTCAACTAGTTGAAAATGTTTGCCTCCCCTTTTTCTAATGACTACCAACCCCCCCTCCTTTCTCTACCTTCAAATTTTTTTGTTAATCTCTTGCTCATAAATGTTTATTCTACCTATATACCCTTATATACCCTTAATCTTAGATGAGTTCTTAAGTTTTTTGATATTTCTCTTTTGATTTGGCAAGAACAACATCAAAACTCCCTTTGTCTTTTTTTTTTTTTTATAGTTGTTGTCGGCTTTAATGGGCAAGGAAGATGGGTATTTATACTCCTTAATTTCTCTTATTTTTTTTATGCCCTATTTTCTTTGAGTGTATTATTTTTGCCTCCACATCTTTTCTTCTTATAATTAAGCTATACCTCTTTTCATTTCTTATAATTTCACCCCTCAACTTTTTAGTTTAGTTCATTTTTTTAATTTAATTCAACCCTCAATATATTTAGGTTAAATTTATAATATCTCAAAATATTTCATTCAAAAATTTACATTTGAAAATTTTTGAATTCTTGTTTTATTTAAATTTGTAAATGAATTTCTTCACTTTTTTTCATTTATTTAGTTTGTAATCAATCAAACATTTTTATAATATATTTTATAGTGTAATTTTATACTGCCAAATATTAAAGTCTATAGTTAAATTCTAACACTGAATAATAATTAAACAAATTAATTGTTATGTGTTTTTTGATATTTTTGTCAAACCGTAATGAATAATTATAAACTGATTACAATATCCATTCTATATTTTTAAAACATGATAAAAATAAAATTATTTTTTAAAAAATATACATGAAAAACCTTTATGATTTGACTGTATGCAATTAAAACATTTGGTTTGTTAATTGTTTTTTTTATCTTTTCCCTTTTTTTCCCATCTATTTAATGCAAAATAAAAAAAAGTAATAAAAAGAAAATGCAACACACAAACATTTTTTTTAACTATAGTTTTTACTTATATAACCCACAACTGATACTCCAACCCTTCGATTTAAGTAACATGAAAAGGTTTAGAGGCTATATATACTCTTGAACCACCCAAGTAAAAAGACTCGTAATTTTTATTTTCTAAGTATTTGTACTTTAATTCTTAGAGTATATATCATACAAAAACAAGAACAAGCACTCTTGTTCTTATAATTTAAAACTCATTATTTACTGTAATTTTTTTTATATGAAAAGTAACTGACACGATGAAAAGATTGATGTCTTCTCCCAAGTGCAGGAGTGTTGAAGTAATAAATAACCCGGCAAGACCGGGGTCGAACCACAGGGAGGTTAATTGCACAAATTATAAACAACAACAATAGTAACAATAACAACAACAATAATAATAGTAGCAATAATA
>NW_011501429.1:12635-14649 GCF_000495115.2 Populus euphratica | reverse complement strand
TATCTTGTATTATTAGATATATTATTATAAAATATGCTTTGGTTAAGGAGTTATTGATACTTCAAGTGCAAAATGATGATATAAAACCATGATAAAAATGCACTTTTAAGTACTAATCAGTAACTGATTTTATCATTGGAGGGTCCTTAAACACTACCAAAAAGGATTGTTTTGGAGTTTGGGCTTCTATCAATAGCCATAAACTTTGTGAACTCTCAAGAAGGAAATATTGACATGAACATATGATTATTCATTGTCCAAGCTAAAAAAAACCCCATTCTTGGACATATTTGAATTTGAAACATCAACAATTGACATTGTCTGTTGAAATTGATTAGAAAGCCATCAATTATTCTTTCTGAACTAAATTGACATCCGTCATTAGCTATCAATGAAAGACAATCAAGATACCCTTGGAAACATCAGGCCTTGCCACCCCAATAAGTCCTAACACATGATGTAGCTACCTCAATCTCATTTTCTTACCCATAAGTTTCCCCTCAGCCACAAGAAAATTATATTATTCAAAAGAGGCTGGGTGATTAGTACTTAAAAGTGCATTTTTATCAAGATTTTATATTATCATTTTGCACTTGAAATATTAATAACTCCTTAACTAAAACATGTTTTATAATAACATATCTAATAATATAAGATATATTTAATTTATGATAAATATTCATCTTAAATTCAAGCCTATCACATAAATAAAAGATTGATTGATGAGTTTAAGTACTGAAATTGAAAGGATAAAGAGATGACCAAACTTAGAAAAGAGATGCTGGTGTAGTCCAAACTAGAACATTGTTTGGTATTTGGGTCATATCTAGAGTTGTAGATCTCAAATTTAGGTTTACTTTATATGGATGGAAAGGTAAGATATAGGCTTACAACTTTCATGTAGACGTCTGGTTTTAAAAAGGCTATTTTCAAGTCCAAATTATAGCAACATGAAGAAGTCCGAATCTATCTTGCAATCCAAACATTGTTCAATATTCAGCCCATATCTTGAGTTCTATAAGTTCAACTGACCTCAATTTTTTTTTCCTGAAAAGATGAGACAATTTCCTAGAACTTTTATATGGAGGTCTGGTTCAAATTCTGATGTTATCAATAACGTTTTATTCAGACAAGAGAAGATAAAGATTGCCACCAAGTCAAGAGTTGGCCACCCACTCAATAATTAGTCATCAAATCAATAGTTTCTAATTTTGTCCTATAAAAAGAAGGTATTTGCTATGCATTTAGGCATCTTGGTTTCCATATCAAGATCATGCTCTTGCTTTCTCTCTTTGTATTTTTGTAATGCTTAAGTTTTGTTTTCATTAATATCTTATTTATACCTTTCATTTCCTTTCTTTTACTTAGTTAAGTTTTATCTTATTTATGTTTTTATCTTGTTTATTTATGTTTCTCTCTTTTATTATGTTTAGCTAAGTTTATTATGTCAAGGTGAAAAGGTTACACTAATGATGTAAGAATAAGTATAGTGTAAACTTAACATGGACTTTAATGTTTGATACTAACATGTTCTGTATTTGTTATCTTGTTCACTCTTTAATACTTTGTTTCTTAAATGACTAGTTTAGATTTATATTGTATAACACTTGCTATAACAAACGCTTGACACTTTTATAGCACAAACCATTTGGTATAACCGATACCTGTGCTATAAAAAAAACTTAATTTGTTGTTAACATAAGTTATAATCATGAATACCTGACAACATTTACAAGTATTAACATTATTCAAATAAGATAACTAACGTAATAATTTAAACAATCTATAATCTGATTGAAAACTCCTTTTTGTGTGGTTTTCAATTGAATAATAAGAGTTTATATTATACTTTCTTGAAATACCATTAGTGAATCCTCTAACCTTGATATTTTTTGTTATCATTGTTTAATCCTTACATTGATCTTCCATCTCAAAGTTCTTTTCTTTCTCTTCTTCTTCTTCTTCTTCTTCTTCTTCTTCTTCTATTATTATTATTATTATTATTATTATTATT
>NW_011501429.1:2712-12566 GCF_000495115.2 Populus euphratica | reverse complement strand
TTATTATTGTTATTATTATTATTGTTGTTGTTTTTTTTTTGTTGTTGTTGTTTTATTGTTGTTATTTATAATTTATATAATTGACCTCCCTAAGGTTCGACCCCGGTCTTGCCAGGTTATTTATTACTTTGACACTCCTACACTTAGGAAAAGACATCAATCATTTGGTCATGTCAAGTTTTTGGCATCGTTGCTGGGGAGGTGAATTTTTATATAGATTATATTATATGTTTTATTTTCTCTTTTCACTTTTCTTGTTTCTAACTTTGTTTCCTTTTCTTTTGTTTTCTTCTTCCTTTTATTCTATTTCTAGATGTGCATAAACATTTGGTCACGTACATTAAGTGGTAGATTTTATAGGGTATCCTTATTATTTTCAGAAAATATGGTCGAAGAAGATAACCAATCACTTCATAATGAGAATAATGAGAATAACCGTGTTAGAACACTTAGAGAACACATCAATCTTACAAAAACAAGTGCACCCTCATACATAGTTTTCCCCCCTAATGTATCTCATTTTAATGTTAAGCTAGACATTATTCAACTTTTACCTTCTTTTCATGGCTTAGATTTAGAAAATCCATACTTACATTTAAGAGAATTTGAGGAGGTCTACAACACGTATAATGACTCAAATTGTAGCATGAACACCATCAGATTAAAGCTTTTTCCTTTTTCATTAAAAGATCCATTCGTGCTTGGGATGAAGTGTAACAACAGTTTTTAAAGAAGTTTTTCCCTTCTCACGGAACAAACTCTTTCAAAAGACAAATCACCACTTTTACTTAAAAACCAGGAGAAACATTTTACTAATATTGGGATGGATGTCGAGACTTGCTTAATACTTGCCCTCATCATGGTTTTGAAACATGGAGATTAGTTTTATATTTTTATGAAGGGTTAACATCTAAAGATAGACAAATGGTGGAATTGATGTGTAATGGAACTTTTAAAGATAAAGACCCTCATGAAGTAATGGAGTACTTAGACTTGGTAGTTGAAAATGCTCAAAATTGGGACATCGCAGGTACTTATAAGGCACCGAGTAAAATGAAACCTCAGACATCTAGTGGAGGTATGAACAACCTTAGAAAAGATCATGATCTTTAAGCCAAGTTTGTATCTTTAACTAGAAAAATTGAGGCACTAGAATTAAAAAAGAGTGGTCAATTAAAATTTGTTCAAGACATTGTGTGTCAAATTTGTGAAAAAAATAAACACTCAACCAATAACTGTTCAACTTTGCCTTTTTTTAAGGAATGCTTCCATGAACAAGCTCATGCTTTAAACAATTTTCAAAGGCACAATCATAACCCATACTCACAAACATACAATCCTAGTTGGAGAAATCACCTATATTTTAGTTGGAAGAGTGATAACAATAATGCATAAACTTCATAACCACCGTTTCAAACACACCATAATTTTTAAAATTCTCATTGATATGCACCTCCTTATGCTCTACCTCCTAAAAGAAATCTTGAGGAAACATTGCATGCAGAAAAGCAAGAGACAATCAATACTCAACTTGTTCAAAGCATGATAGATTTTAAAGATACTTTTGCGAAATTGACATTTGCTTTCAGTTTCCAAGAGAAAGGTAAGTTTCGATCTCAACCACAACAAAATTCCAAGGGGCAATACAACGTAAATGCAAGTAGTTACAGAAGCCAACACATGGATTAAGTCAAATCAGTCATTACTTTTCGCAATGGTAAGGTTATCAAAAAACCCACTATTGAACCTTGTGAGAAAGATGATGAGTCAATCTCTGAGAGTAAGGAAAGGGTTGAATATGAAAATTGCAAAGAAAAGACTGATTCCCTACCAGCACTTCCATTTCCTTATGCCATAACCAAACAAATAAATGGCAATCACAACTCTGAAATCTTTGAAACTTTCAAACAAGTAAGGATCAATATACTTTTGCTGGATGCTATTAAATAGGTTCTTTTCTATGCTAAATTTCTAAAAGATCTATGCACTGTGAAGAGAAAACTGATTATGAAAATGAAAGCCTTTTTAGCCAAACAAGTGTTGTTCTTTATAACAATAATACTTTGAAATATAAAGACCCTGATTGTCCTATAATTTCTTACTTTATTGGAGAATATAAAATTGAAAATAAAAAATAATTTGTAAATTCCACAAAGCATGGTATTCATCATTCAACTTCTATTAATCTTTCTAGATAAACAAACTCTCATGAAATTTATATATCTACTCACTACCTCTTAAACAAGATATTAATAAATCTTTCTTTTGTGCTCAATATATCAGCACATTGTTATGAGGCTTTACTTGGAAGAAAACAAAATTCTTGTTCTAATGTTTAAGGTTAGCTTCCTTGGGTTGGGATTTTTTTCTTTAAATATATATACATGTAACTTAAAACATAATGTATCTTTAACCTATGTAATGAGCTTTCGGCTAATGACTCCCAAACTAGTTGGTCTTAGGGAATTAGGTGTTGAGACACCACTACAAGCTTAGTAACTCGGGTTGCAGATACTGATACGTAGATAGTGCAATGTTTGATTCCCTTAAGCTTTTCTCCTCAACCCATGTAACAAGTGTTGGGCCAATAACTTCCAAGTCAGTTGACTTTAGGATATTAGGTGTTAAGACACCCCTTCAGGCTTAATTGCATAAGATTGGGGGCTAGAAAACCAAACTTATCTATATTTTTATTATCATTATTTTTTTTTCAAATTATATACTATTACGTTGCCTTAGTTGTTACCTTTAACAAAAGAATATAGATAATGTAATAATCCAATGTGCAACCCACAATCATATATTAAAGTGTGTGTGTGAAAATTAAGGTTTAAGAATACAAGTTAAATGAGTATATGAGCAGAATTAAGTGATAACAATGTGAGAATTTGTAAACCTGAATATTTCAAGAAGTATTATGATAGACTTTGTTAATAATAGTTACTAAGATGCATCTCAAGAGTCACTTTAACAAAAGAGCTTACTCTGTCATCCTAGTAACAACAATTTTGCACATGCTTTATAGAATAGAAAACATAATTAGTTAATTTTTTTTTATCAACTACTACCTTCAACCCCCAACCAAAATGAGACATTGTCCTCAATGTTCTAAAGTAGAAAGAGTATAGAAGACATTACCTGAAATAACAAAACTGGCAAACCTAAAACACACTTAAATAAATATAAGAAACAACAAAACATAATAATAAAAGCTGACACGACTAAAAGATTGATGTCTTCTCCCAAGTGCAGGAGTTTCGAAGTAATAGATAACCCGGCAAGACCGGCGTCGAACCACAGGGAGGTTAATTGTACAAATTATAAATAACAATAATACAACAACAAAAACAATAACAATAACAACAATAATAATAATAATAATAATAATAATAATAAAGAAAGGGAAGAAGAAAAAGATGATGAGAACTTTCGGATGAAAAATTAACGTAAGAATTAAATAATGATAACAAACAATGTCAAGGTTAGAGGATCCACTAATGGTATGCCAAACAAGTATAGTATAAACTCTTATTATTCAATTGGAAACCACACACAAAGGAGGTTCCAATCTGATTATAGATTGTTAACATAATTACATTAGTCATCTTATTCGATTAATGCTAATACTTGTAAATCTCGTCAAGCATTCATGATTATAACTTATGTTAACAACAAATCAAGTTCCTTTCATAGCTCAGGTGTCGGTTATACCATACAGTATGGGCTATAAAAGTGCCAAACATTTGTTGTACCAAGTGTTATACAACATAAATCAAGATTAGTCATTTAACAAGCAAAGTATTAAAGAGTGAACAAGATAACAAATACAAAACATGTTAGTATCAAACATTAAAGTTCATATTAAGTTTACACTATACTTATTCGTACACCATTAGTGTAACCTTTTCACCTTGATATAATAAACTGAGTTAGACATAATGAAAGAAAGAAAAATAAATAAACAAAATAAGAACATAAATAAGATAAGAGTTAACTAAGTAAATGAAAGGAAATGAAAGGCATAAACTTGATATTGATGAAAGCAAAGCATAAACATTGCAAAAAATACAAAGAAAGAAAGCAAGAGCATGATCTTGATCTGGAGACCAAGATGCCTAAATGCATGGCAAATGCCTCCTTTTATAGGCCAAAATTAGGAACTATTGATTTGATGAGTAATTGATGAGTGGGTAGCCAACTCTTGACTTGGTGACAATCCTTATCTTCTCTTGTCTGCCCAAAACATCATTGATAACGTCAAAATTGGAGCCACTTGAAACATGAAAGTTGTAGGCAATTGTCTCATCTTTCTTGTGGAAAACATTTAGCTTATTTCGACTTCTAGAACTCCAAATATGGCCAAAATACTAAACAGTACTCGGGCTGGAGGACAGATTCGGTCTTCTTTGTTGTTGCAATAATTTGGACTTGAAAATGACCTTTTTAGATCTTAGGTTCCATATGAAAGTTGTAGGCCTGTGTCTTACCTTTTCATCTATATAAAGGAGACCTAAATCTGAAATCTATAGCTCCAGATATGACCCAATTACGGAATAGTATTCCAGTTTGGATTGCACCGACATCTCTTTTCTAAGTTTGGCCATCTCTTTATCCTTTCAATTTCAGTTCTTAAATTCATCAATCAATCCTTTCATTTATGTGATAGGCCTGCATTTAAAATGAACATTTACCATAAATTAAAGGTATCTTATATTATTAGATATATTATTATAAAACATGCTTTAGTTAAGGAGTTATTGATACTTCAAGTGCAAAATGATGATATAAAACCTTGATAAAAATGCACTTTTAAGTACTAATCAAAAGCAAAAGACACAAGGATTCACAAATGAAAACTGAAATCCAATCTAAGCTTTTTACGACTTTCCTTAGATGACCAATTTATGTGACTTATGGAAGGATCAGTTATAGGAATGAAAGATTGTAGTTGTTCAATCAATTATTCAGCAGTAGAAGCAAAGATTATAATTTGTCGTTCAGAAGATGTTAGAAATTCCTGTTCCACAACATGATTAAGAAATGACAACAACTTATTATAATAACCATTAACATTTAATACACCTATGAGTTTATGGTGAATGTGTAGTTTGACCCAAGAGGAAATATGAAAGATCTCTTCTAATATGCTGAGACCATCTAGTAAGGCAATGAAGGCATCAGCATGGTTAAACGTTGCATTCATTGGAGATCCCAAGATGTTATAAATAATGCAATGATGTCCCCTTATGCTAAAGCTTTGGGGATGACCCCCAAAACTTAATTACCTCCTAAAAATACAGCTATATACCTCCCATTAACCCAAGACTGCCTCCCCCATACAGTAAATGAATCTTTCTCCTAGCTAGCACTTGACCAAGATGACTTACTGATTCTAAAAACTTCTTTCTTTTTTTCTACGACTAGATCCACCAAAAACAAAAACATTTCCTATATCAGGTGATTAGTACTTAAAAGTGCATTTTTTATCAAGGTTTTATGTCATCATTTTGCACTTGAAGTATCAATAACTCCTTAACTAAAGCATGTTTTATAATAACATATCTAATAATGTAAGATACCTTTAATTTATGATAAATGTTTATTTTAAATATAGGCCTATCATATAAATGAAAGGATTGATTGATGAATTTAAGAACTAAAATTGAAAGGACAAAGAGATGGCCAAACTTAGAAAAGAGATGTCGGTGTAGTTCAAACCGGAACACTGTTCGGTAATTAGGTCATATCTGGAGCTATAGATCTTGGATTTAGGTATACTTTATATGAATGGAAAGTTAAGACATAGGCCTACAACTTTCATATGGAGCTTAAAATTTTAAAAGGAAATTTTCACATCCAAATTATAGCAACAACAAAGAAGTTTGAATCTGTCCTTCAGCCTAAGCACTGTTCAGTGTTTGACCTATATCTGGAGTTCTAGAAGTTCAAATGACCGCATGTTTTTACCTAAGAAAGATGAGACAATTTCCTACAACTTTCATGTTTTTAAGTGGTTTTAATTTTGACGTTGTCAATGAAGTTTTGGGTAGAAAAGAGAAGATAAAGATTGTCACCAAGTCAAGAGTTGGCCATCCACTATTCAATTAGACATCAAATCAATAGTTCCTAATTTTGGCCTATAATAGGAGGCATTTGCCATACATTTAGGTATCTTGGTTTCCTGATCAAGATCATGCTCTTGCTTTCTCTCTTTGTATTTTTTGTAATGTTTATGCTTTGCTTTCATTAATATCAAGTTTATGCCTTTCATTTCCTTTCATTTACTTAGTTAACTTTTATTTTATTTATATTCTTATTTTGTTTATTTTTTTTATTTCATTATGTTTAGCTAAGTTTATTATGTCAAGGTAAAGAGGTTACACTAATGGTGTAAGAATAAGTATAGTGTAAACTTAATATGGACTTTAATGTTTGATACTAACATGTTTTATATTTGTTATCTTGTTCACTCTTTAATACTTTGCTTGTTAAATAACTAATCTTGATTTATGTTGTATAACACTTGGTACAACAAATGCTTGGCACTTTCATAGCCCATAATGTATGGTATAACCGACACCTGAGCTATGAAAGAAACTTGATTTGTTGTTAACATAAGTTATAATCATGAATGCCTAACGAGATTTACAAGTATTAGCATTAATCGAATAAGATAACTAATGTGATCATGTTAACAATTTATAATCTGATTGGAACCTCTTTTGCATGTGGTTTCCAATTGAATAATAAGAGTTTATACTATACTTGTTTGACATACCATTAGTGAAACCTCTAATCTTAACATTTGTTATTATCATTGTTTAATCCTTACTACTACTACTACTAGTATTATTGTTGTTGTTGTTGTTGTTGTTGTTGTTGTTATTGTTATTATTGTTATTATTGTCATCCATAATTTATACAATTAACCTCCTTGTAGTTCGACCCCGGTTTTGTCGGGTTATTTATTTATACAATTAACCTTCTTATATAAATTATAGTATTTATTTTATTTTTTGTTTTCACCTTTCTTGTATATAACTTTGTTTCTTTTCTCTTGTTTCTTCTTCTTTTGTTTTCTTCTTCCTTTTATTCTATACCTACACGTGCATGAGAGTGTGATCACGTACATCAAGTGGTAGACTTTTTAAGGTATCCTCATTATTTCTAGAAAATATGGCCGAAAAAGATAATCAATCACTTTATAATGAGAATAATGAGAATAATCGTAGTAGAATACTTAGAGACCACATGAATCCCACAAGAACAAGTGCACCATCATGCATAGTTTTTCCTCCTAATGCATCTCATTTTAATTTTAAGCTAGGCATTATTCAACTTTTACCTTCTTTTCATGGCTTAGATTTAGAAAATCCATACTTGCATTTAAGGAAATTTGAAGAGGTCTGTAACACTTATAATGACTTAAATTGTAGCATGAACACCATCAAATTAAAGCTTTTTTCTCTTTCATTGAAAGATAAATTAAAACATGGCTACAAAATTTGAGACCAGGATCCATTTATGCTTGGGATGAAATGCAACAACAGTTTTTGAAGAAGTTTTTTCCATCTCACAAAACAAACTCTTTCAAAAGTCAAATCACCACTTTCACTCAAAAACCAGGAGAAACGTTTTACCAATATTAGGATAGGTATCGAGACTTACTTAATACTTGCCCTCATCATGGTTTTGAAACATGGAGATTGGTTTCACATTTTTATAAAGGATTAACACCTAGAGATAGACAAATGATTGAATTGATGTGCAATGGAACTTTTGAAGATAAAGACCCTGACGAAGCAATGGAGTATTTAGACTTCTTAGTTGAAAATGCTCAAAATTGGGACACCGCGGGTACTTATGAGACACTAAGTAAAATTCAACCTCATACATCTAGTGGAGGTATGTACAACCTTAGGGAAGATCATGACCTTTAAGCCAAGTTTGCATCTTTAGCTAGAAAAGTTGAGGCACTAGAATTGAAAAACAGTGGTAAATTAAAATTTATTAAAAACATTGTGTGTCAAATATGTGAAATAAATGAACACTCAACCAATAACTGTCCAATATTGCCTTCTTTTAAGGAACGTCTCGATGAACAAGCCCATTGATTAGTACTTAAAAGTGCTTTTTTATCATGGTTTTATATCATCATTTTGCACTTGAAGTATCAATAACTCCTTAACTAAAACATGTTTTATAATAATTTATCTAATAATATAAGATACCTTTAATTTATGGTAAATGTTCATTTTAAATGCAGGCCTATCACATAAATGAAAGCATTGATTGATGACTTTAAGAACTTAAATTGCAAGGGCAAAGAGATGACCAAAATTAGCAAAGAGATGTCGGTGCAATCCAAACCGGAACACTGTTCGGTAATTGGGTCATATCTGGAGCTACAGATCTCAGATTTAGGTCCAATTTATATGGATGGAAAGGTAAGACATAGGCCTACAACTTTCATATGGAGCCCAAGATCTAAAAAGGCCATTATCAAGTCCAAATTGTAGAAACAACAAAGAAGCCCGAATCTGTCTTCCAGCCCGAGCACTGTTCGGTATTTTGGCCATATCTGGAGTTCTAGAAGTCCAAATGAGCTGAAGTTTTTACACAAGAAAGCTGAGACAATTGCCTACAACTTTCATGTACTGGAACACTGTTTAGTAATTGGGACATATCTGGAGCTATAGATCTTAGATTTAGGTCTATTTTATATAGATGGAAAGGTAAGACATAGGTCTACAACTTTCATATGGAGCCCAAGATCTAAAAAGGCCATTTTCACGTCCAAATTATTGCAACAACAAAGAAGCCCGAAGTTGTCCTCCAGCCCGAGCACTGTTCAGTATTTTGGCCATATCTGGAGTTCTACAAGTCCAAATGAACTGAATTGTTTACACAAGAAAGTTGAGACAATTACCCACAACTTTTATGTTTTCAAATGGCCTCAATTTTGACGTTATCAATAACGTTTTGGGTAAACAAGAGAAGAAAAGGATTGTCACCAAGTCAAGAGTTGGCTACCCACTCATCAATTAGTCATTAAATCAATAGTTCCTAATTTTGGCCTATAAAAGGAGGCATTTGCCATGAATTTAAGCATCTTGGTGTCCAGATCAAGATCATGCTCTTGCTTTCTCTCTTTGTATTTTTTGTATTGCTTATGCTTTGCTTTCATTAATATCAAGTTTATGTCTTTCATTTCCTTTCATTTTCTTAGTTAACTTTTATCTTATTTATGTTTTTATTTTGTTTATTTATTTTTCTTTCTTTCAATATGTCTAGCTAAGTTTATTATGTCAAGGTGAAAAGGTTACACTAATGGTGTAAGAATAAGTATAGTGTAAACTTAATATGGACTTTAATGTTTGATACTAATATGTTTTGTATTTGTTATCTTGTTCACTCTTTAATACTTCGCTTGTTAAATGACCAATCTTGATTTATGTTGTATAACGCTTGGTACAACAAATGCTTGGCACTTTCATAGCCCATACTGTATGGTATAACCGACACCTGAGCTATGAAAGGAACTTGATTTGTTGTTAACATAAGTTATAGTCATGAATGTTTGACGAGATTTACAAGTATTAGCATTAATCGAATAAGATGACTAATATAATAATGTTAACAATCTATAATTAGATTGGAACCTCCATTGTGTGTGGTTTTCAATTGAATAATAAGAGTTTATACTATACTTGTTTGACATACCATTAGTGGATCCTCTAACCTTGATATTTGTTATTATCATTGTTTAATCGTTACATTAATATTCCATCTCAAAGTTCTCATCTTCTTCTTCTTCTTCTTCTTTATTATTATTATTATTATTATTATTATTA
>NW_011501429.1:0-2485 GCF_000495115.2 Populus euphratica | reverse complement strand
TTGACCCCTGTCTTACTGGGTTATTTATTACTTCGACACTCCTGCACTTGGGAGAAGACATTAATCTTTTTGTCATGTCACCCATGCTTTAAACAATTTTCAAAGGGCCAACCACAACCTATACTTGCAAACATACAACTCTGGTTGGAGAAATCACCCAAATTTCAGTCGGAAGAGTGATAATAACAATGTACAAACTTCACAACCATCGTTTCATGTACACCATAATTTCCAAAATTCTCACGGATATGCACCTCTTTATGCTCCACCTCTTAGAAGAAATGTTGAGGAAACATTGCATGCATTCATTGAAAAGCAAGAGACAATCAATACTCAACTTGCTCAAAACATGACAGATTCTAAAGATACTCTTGCAAAATTAACATCTGCTCTCAGTTTCCAAGAGAAAGGTAAGTTTCCATCTTAACCATAATAAAATCCCAAGGGGCAATACAATACAAATGCAAGTAGTTCCGGAAGCCAACACATGGATCAAGTCAAATAAGTCACTACTCTTCGCAGTGGTAAGGTTATTGAAAAACCCACTTTTGAACCTTGTGAGAAAGATGATGAGTCAATTTCTGAGGGTAAGAAAGGGGTTGAATATGAAATTCACAAAGAAAAGACTGATTCCCCACCAACACTTCCATTTCCTCATGCCATGACCAAACAAAGGAAATTCAATCAGAACTCTAAAATCTTGGAAACTTTTCTGGATGCTATTAAACAGGTTCTTTCCTATACTAAATTTTAGAAAGATCTATGCACGGTGAAGAGGAAACTGAATGTGAAAAAGAAAGCCTTTTTAGCCGAACAAGTAAGTGGCATTCTTCAGAACAATAATGCTTTGAAATATAAAGACCCTAGTAATTAGTACTTAAAAGTGCATTTTTATCATGGTTTTATATCATCATTTTGCACTTGAAGTATCAATAACTCCTTAACTAAAGCATGTTTTACAATAATATATCTAATAATATAAGATACCTTTAATTTGTGGTAGATGTTCATTTTAAATACAGGTCTATCACATAAATGAAAGGATTGATTGATGACTTTAAGAACTTAAATTGCAAGGGCAAAAAGATGACCAAAATTAGAAAAGAGATGTCGGTGCAATCCAAACTGGAACACTGTTCGGTAATTGGGTCATATTTGGAGCTATAGATCTCAGATTTAGGTCTATTTTATATGGATGGAAAGGTAAGACATAGGCCTACAACTTTTATATGGAGCCCAAGATCTAAAAAGGCCATTTTCAAGTCTAAATCATTGCAACAACAAAGAAGCCCGAATCTGTCCTCCAGCCCGAGCACTGTTCAGTATTTTGGCCATATCTGGAGTTCTAGAAGTCAACATGAGCTGAAGGTTTTACACAAGAAAGTTGAGACAATTGCCTACAACTTTCATGTTTTTAAGTGGCTCCAATTTTCACAAATGGTTGAATTGATGTGCAATGGAACTCTTGAAGATAAAGCCCCTGATGAAGCAATGGAGTATTTAGACTTGTTAGTTGAAAATGCTCAAAATTGGGACACCACGGGTACTTATGAGACACTGAGTAAAATTCAACCTCATACATCTAGTGGAGGTATGTACAACCTTAGGAAAGATCATGACCTTTAAGCCAAGTTTGCATCTTTAGCTAGAAAAGTCGAGGCACTACAATTGAAAAATAGTGGTAAATTAAAATTTATTAAAAACATTGTGTGTCAAATATGTGAAACAAATGAACACTCAACCAATAACTATCTAATATTGCCTTCTTTTAAGAAATGTCTCGATGAACAAGTCCATTGATTAGTACTTAAAAGTGCATATTTATCATGGTTTTATATCATCATTTTGCACTTGAAGTATCAATAACTCTTTAACTAAAGCATGTTTTATAATAATTTATCTAATAATATAAGATACTGTTAATTTGTTTTAAATGTTCATTTTAAATGCAGGCCTATCACATAAATGAAAGGATTGATTGATGACTTTAAGAACTTAAATTACAAGGGCAAAGAGATGACCAAAATTAGCAAAGAGATGTCGGTGCAATCCAAACCAGAACACTGTTCGGTAATTGGGTCATATCTAGAGCTATATATCTCAGATTTAGGTCCAATTTATATGGATGGAAAGGTAAGACATAGGCCTACAACTTTCATATGGAGCCCAAGATCTAAAAAGGCCATTATCAAGTCCAAATTGTAGCAACAACAAAGAAGCCCGAATCTGTCTTCCAGCCCGAGCACTGTTCGGTATTTTGGCCATATCTGGAGTTCTAGAAGTCCAAATGAGCTGAATGTTTTACACAAGAAAGCTGAGACAATTGCCTACAACTTTCATGTTTACAACTGGCTCCAATTTTGACGTTATCAATGAATTCGGTAATTGGGACATATCTGGAGCTATAGATCTCAGATTTAAGTTTACTTTATATGGATGGAAAGGTAAGACATAGGTCTACAACTTTCATATGGAGCCCAAGATC
>NW_011499913.1:1084761-1088927 GCF_000495115.2 Populus euphratica | reverse complement strand
AAAAATTCAATAATATTATTTTATCAGTATTCTTATCTATTTTTATCTATGAAGATAGAATATCACTAATAAAAATGATCATTTGTAATTTCATCAGTGATTTATTTTTATATTACTAATAGAATTAACATGCCAATGATTATATAGTGTCAATGGATTTTTTAGTAATTTTATTTTTTTATCTTTTTGTAATATACCGATAAATTTATTTTGTCGATAAGCCCGTCAGTAAGTTGTTTGAAATATTATTAAGAAAAATCTATTAAAAAATTAGGAAAAAATTAAATGAAATTAAAATACAATAAAATAACAAATATTTTTATAAATTTAAAAATTTATCAATTTAAATACAATTCATCAATAATAGAGGGGTTGGAAAAGGAGGAGACAAGTCTTTACGAAAACTAGAGATTATAATATGAAGCAAATATACCACCAATGTATGATTTCAGATCCATGTATAATTGCCAGAGTTTAGCCATCTTGTCACAATACCTAGATGGTTTGTCCAAGTTTCAACTTGTTAGTTTAAAATTGATTGGAACTTTGAAGATTGAGTTTCTAAGACCAATTGTGAGCATCCAATGGTTGAAACACTTCGAGTCATTCGCAACTCCTCGGCCGTAGTATTTTAGATACCACAAACCAAATTTATATTGGATCCACTGGACGATCCTATCTCCTCACCACAAAGCTGGATTGAGTTTTGTGTGGGTTGAAGGATTGTCCGTGTATCTCTCATGCAATTAGGTATTATATGTTTCTGGAAAAAAAATTTAAATAATTAAAAAAATAATAGCTTAATTTTTTTTTATTAAAATCCAACATATCATGAGATTCTAAGCTTAACTATCCACGAGTTATTGCACCCTTTTCTGATAATCATCATTTTGCATTTGAGTTTCTTAAAATATTTTTATCAGTTTTGGTTCGTGTACAAGAATCGTAGCCTATAAAAAAAAACTATTGTTAATTAAATATTTTCATGTAAAAAAATAATTTTTTGTTCATATAGCTTTTGAGACATAAAGTGGTTTGAAATCTCTCAATACTGTCACATCTCTCTGACTTGAAATACCTATTTCTTTAGCATATTTGTTTTGTTTTTTTCCATGCCTCATACCAAAAATCACGTAGCCTATACAATATAAATGAATTATTGATTAATAAAGAAAAAAAATAAAATTTTAACATTTAAATAAAAATATAATATTTTTAATTCAATTTTACCTAATTACATTGTGATTCTCCCAAACACTCGTAGCAACATTGTTGTCAATCCTATCTGGTAGAAGTTTTCCTTTGAAATTAAATTTATTAAAATTAATAAATTAATGAAATTAACATAATAATAATAAAAAATATTTAAGTATATATTAATCTTGAGCTTTTTGAATCATGTATCAATCATGAGTTTTTATTCAGAATTTTTGAAAACTATGATTACACAAATTGAGCTAGTAGCTAGTGATCTTTTGTTGTTTTTTGCATAAAAAAATGAAAGAAAAATAAGAAATAAAGGAGGGGGAGAGAGAAGTTGATTGCTAGATTATAACTTAAAAACTACCAAAAATTATTAGCGATGAGTTTATTTTATCAGTAATATCATCTATAATAATGTGACATGTTATTTTTTCTGTTATAATTCTCTTGTTATATATTAAGAAAAAAAATTTGTTGGTATATATCGCAATATTCCATTGATAAATTTCACTATAATTTACCAACATAATTGTTTTTATTGGTATTTTTATTTATATTTGTTATTTTTATTTTTTTTGATAATGTAGTTACTTAGCACCCAATACAATAGTGAAACGATAAGAAGACCTCCGGGGTATAAGGATATCCTTGATTTGATTCATACCTTTTGCATTTATAACTTACACACAAGTACGTGCTTGATGGTGAACCTCATGTTTATAGGTTCTCTCCTGTGGTTTGAATCTTAAAAATGATTGTTAACTAATGGGTAGCGTTCAAGAGTGTGTCCGTGATTTAAAAAAAAAAAATTGCTTGAGGATGAGTTCTTATTTTAATACTTTAACAATCTTGATTCTTTTAACTTATGGTTTCACAATATATACCATTTAATACATATATATATATATATAATCTTTTAACATATATACTGTCAACGATAATAATTAACCAATCACAAAGTAAACTCTTATGATCTAGAGTCGTGTTGAAGTGATGAGAATCCCTCAGTTCACACTAGCTAAGCCAATTTTATAATCTAAATTATAGTAGAGACAAATAACCTGGTCAATCTAAATTGAAATTATATATGGAAAGATCATGCTGAACAAAACTTCCACGAGGAAGATTTCAATATTAGAGCTGCTTTCATTTCATAGGTGGCATCTCGAATCCATTGGCAATGTACTTTTTTGGATTTTGTGATGAAAGTTTTTTTCACTTTAGTTTCACAACTTAGTCAACAGAGAAAGAAAGGCCAGAAAATAATAAATATTTCATGAGATCAATATTTTAGTTATTTTTAGAAAAATTAAATAAAATTATATATCAATATTCATAATAAATATACATTTCCCAATGTATCTACCAAAAAATTGATTACGTAAAAATCCAATGTATATATTTATATATAGTGTGATGCGGTTTTTATTGAATTTAAAGTTTGAAGTTAGTAAGAATTCTGATAGTACTTGGAGTTTCAAGATATACCAGAAATTTTAATATATTTTGTCCTAATTTAAAATTTTTAATTCAATTGGTAATTTGATATCAAATACTTATTTTGAATGAATATACCTCAACTAATATGATTAATTATCCAAAAAACATATACCTCAACTAATAAATTCAGAACAAGCATTATATATATATATATATATATATATATATATTAATTACCCTCATTTATACCTCAAGTTTGTTTACAGCAATTATCTGTTTAAGGATATTAATGATGAGTAGGATAATAGTGGAGATTTAATGAGATCATGAGCATTTAAACATTAAAATGTTTTCTGAAATGTTGAGAATGAAAATTTTATTTTATTTCATAAATGTTTGATTGAAATAAATAAAATGAGAATGAGAGGAGGAATATATCAACGAAAATTAAACATATATTTATTTTTATAATAAAGGTGGTAATGAAAACAAAGGGAATTAATGTAAATAAATGTTTTTTTAAATGATATATTATTTTTATTTATCATATATTAACTATTTTTATTATTATCACTACTTCAACCACCATTATTAATTTATAGTTGTGATAATATATTTTATTACTGTTATCATTATTATATTATTGTTATTATCATTATTATATCAATGATCATACACATTCCCAAATCTTTGATGCTATAATTCATATAATTTAATCTTGTAACGCATTCAATGGTTCTCGTTCCTCTCGTCATTGCTTGTCTCATACTTCAGCAAGGTGACACCATTCCTCTCGTGATTGCTTGTTTCATGATTCAGCAAGGTATTAAGACATAAAAGTTTTCTTTAATTCTTGGTGCGTGGAATGAAAAGGCAGGACCGTCCCATAGTATGTGTTATGTCTATAATATTACACTGCTATTTTATATTTAAAGATTTTGTTCACAGATGGAAATTTAAAATCTTCATAAGAGTAGCTATAATTATATATGAGAACGTAAATAGATTCGTGCTCTAAATAACTCACTTTTTTATATATATATATATATATATATATATATAAATTTCGAGAACTTCATTAATAACTGTTATATATAGCCAATAAGATAATGACAATACGTAGAAAAAAAAAAAAAACATAGCTTCAAATACTTTACTAAACAAGACAGGAACTAAACAAAACTGCCCTTTTAACCCCACAAAGCCAAAACAAAAACCAAACTTTGAAATTAATAAAACTAAAAATATGAAATTATATATGTTTATCTTATACTTTTCTGTTTGGTCAAATAACCTACTATATTATTATTTTTCTTCTATAAATATGTGTAAATTTAAAAAAAAATATTATAAATATTTGAAATATCATTAAATTTACCTTTTAGCGTCATGGTATCATCATATTACAATTTACCTTGTAATTGTGCCTTTCGTTGGATTAAACACTTCTTTATTAATTCCTTATAAACGAGAATTCGTGCACGGATCAACAGATGTTTTGGCATCGATGTTTTTTTTTTTTT